>NW_027332005.1:1666140-1893475 GCF_048418815.1 Hemitrygon akajei | reverse complement strand
CTTCTTTTAACCCTCCTGATTTCTTTCTTAAGTATTTTCTTACTCTTTTTATACTCCTCAAGCATCTTATTTCCTCCCTGTTGCATGTAAATGTTATACATATATCTCTTCTCCTTTATCAGAGTTCCAATATCCCTCGAGAACCAAGGTTCCTTATAGTTGTTCGTTTTGCCTTTAACCCTAACAGGAACAAAAAAAAAAAATCTGCACTCTCAAAATTTCTCCTTTGAAGGCCTCCCAATTACCAATCACATACGTGCCAGAGAATAACTTGTTCCAATCTACGCGTTTTAGATCCTTTCTCATTTCTTCAAATTTGGCTCTTTTTCCAGTTTATAACTTCATCCCGAGGACCAGATCTATCTTTATCCATGATCAAGTTGAAACTAATGACGTTATGAACAATGGAAACAAAGTGTTCCCCTACACACACTTCCGTCACCTGCCCTAACTCACTTCCTAATAGGAGATCTAATATTACATCCTCCCTAGTTGGTATATCTATATATTAATTTAGAAAACTTTGCTGAACACATTTCACAAACTCTAACCCATCTAGACCTTTAACAGTATGGAAGTCCCAATCAATGTGTGGGACTCCCACACATTTTAGACATCTTCTTTTAGACATCCTGATTTACTTCTTATGTGTTCTCTTGCATTTCTTATGCTCCATACGAAACTGCCTGCCCATCCCTGTTATGCAACTCCATTCATTTTGTGCTTCACCAGGGTCTCAATATCTCTTGAAATCCATGTTTTCCCTACAGTTTCTATCTTTACCTTTTATTCTGACAAGCACATACCCGCTTTGTACTTTCAAGATTTTACTTTGAAGGTCTCCCATTTACCAAGCACACCTTTGCCATAAAGCAGCCTGTCCCAGTCTACAGTTGCCAGATCCTAGTGTCATTATTCCAGGTGTTGATCCATGTCCTGAACACATCCACCTTTCCTACGCTGCTCCTTGTATTGAAATATTCAGGGCTCAGCATATTCACTGCACCATGCTCAACGTTTTTATTCCTGACCTTGTCTGAGGACTGAACAATAACTGTCTGCACAACCTGTCCACTCTCCTTTGTGTTATTCAGACTCCCATTCCCCCTGCAACTTTAGTTTACCCCCACCTACCCCACCTCCCAGCATGCAGCTCTATCACCCCTTTGGCTTTCCTCTCCCAGATCAATAAAAAGGACGTTCAGACCATGTACAGGCAGAGAGGAATAAATGGGGCACTTATGAACTACATGAAATTCAAGTGAACTCTTATGAAAGAAATAAAAGAAGGCATGAGGTTGCCCCAGCAGACAAGGTGAAGGAGAATCCTAATGGATTCTGCAGATATGTTAAGAGCAAAAAGATTGCAAGGGAAAAATTAATCCTCTCGAAGATCAGAATGGTAATCCATATGAGGAGACAAAATAGATGTGGGAGAGTTTTTCCTCATCCGTATTTACACAGGAGATGGACACAGAGTCTATAGAAGTGAGGTAAAGCTTCATGGACCCTGTACAGATTACAGTGGTGGAGGCGTTTGCTGTCTTAAGGCAAATTAGTGTGGATCAATCCCCAGGGCCTGACAAGTTGTTCCCTGTGACTCTGCGGATGACAAGTGCAGAAATTGTAGCGGCCCAAGCACAGATATTTAAATCATCCTCAGTGACAGGTGAGGGACTGGAGGATTGGAGGGCAGCCAATGTTGTTCTGCTGTTCAAGGAAGACTCTAAAAATAATCTATCAAATTGTACATTGGTGAGTCTGACATTAGTACTGGGAAAGTTATAGGAAAGTATATGCAGGAACTGGATCAAAGTATTTGGATAGATGTGGACTGATTAAAAATAGACAGCATGGCTTTGTGCATGGTAGGTCATGTCTAGCCGATCTTATAGAGTCTCTCGAGGAAGTTATCAGGAAAGTGGATGAAGGCAAGGCAGTAGATGTTGTCTACATGGACGTTAGGAAGGCACTTTGCAAAGTCTCATATGGGAGGTTGATCCAGAAGGTTCGGTCACTCAGCATTCAAGACGAGATAGTAAATTGGATGAGACACAGTCTTTGGGAGAAGCCAGAGTGTGATGTCAGATCACACCTTGGTCACTAAAGTGATCTCATCTGAAATGTTGTACTACACCCATTGATGGATTTTGTAAATCTTTTTACAGGTTAAAAACGAGAAGGAATTTGTCTTCAGGAATCTCAAAAACGGCACGCCAATTTTGCTGTCTCTATCTAGATATTTATAAAGTGGAGTCGTCCGTCCTTCCTGCTCAGACTGTGGGGAGGGATCCACTAGGTCATCTGGCCAACTGTCAAGCCGGTCATTTTCCACAGGAGAAAGGCCGTTCACCTGCTCAGACATTGGGAATGGATTCACTCGGTCACCTCAATTGAAGTTACATCAGCAAATTCACGCTGGGCAAGAACGTTCACCTGTTCTTTGTGAGAGAGGAGATTCAGTCGGTTATCCCACCTGTGGACACAACAGTCAGTTTCCATTGGGCAGAGGCAGGTCATCTGCTGAATTTGTGGGGAGGGATTTACTCGGTCATCTCACATAATGGCTCTCCAGAGAGTTCATTCTGGAGAGCAGCCGTTCACCTGCTCGGACTGTGGGAAGGGATTCACTAAATTAACTCCCCTACTGAGACATCAGTCAACTCACGCTGGCGAGCGGCCATTCACCTGCTTAGACTGTGGGAAAGGATTCACTCGGTCATCCACCCTACTGAGTCATCAGCGAGTTCACACTGGGAAGAAGCCATTCACCTGCTCGGACTGCGGGAAAAGATTCACTCAGTCATCCAACCTACAGAGTCATCAGCGAGTTCACACTGGGGAGAAGCCGTTCACCTGCTCAGAATGTGGAAAGGGATTCAGACAGATATCTCACCTACTGAGTCATCAGCTAGTTCACACTGGGGAGAAGCCGTTCACCTGCTCAGAATGTGGGAAGGGATTCACTCACTCATCCCATCTTCAGGGACACCGGCGAGTTCACACTGGGGAGAGGCCATTCACCTGCTCGGACTGTGGGAAGGGATTCACACAGTCATCTAGCCTTCAGAGTCATCTGCGAATTCACACTGGGGAAAGGCCGTTCACCTGCTCAGAATGTGGGAAGGGATTCACTCACTCATCCCATCTACAGAGACACCAGCGAGTTCACACTGGAGAGAGGCCATTCAACTGCTCGGACTGTGGGAAGGGATTCACACAGTCATCTAGCCTTCAGAGTCATCTGCGAGTTCACACTGGAGAGAGGCCGTTCGCCTGCTCAGAATGTGGGAAGCGATTCACTCGTTCATCCTACCTACTGAGTCATCAGCGAGTTCACACTGAGGAGAGGCCATTCACCTGTTCCGAATGTGGGAAGGGATTCACTCAGTCATCCCACCTACAGAGTCATCAACGAGTTCACACTGGGGATAAGCCGTTCTCCTGCTCAGAATGTGGGAAGAGATTCACTCATTCATCCGACCTACTGAGTCATCAGCGAGTTCACACTGGGGAGAGGCCATTCACCTGCTCGGACTGCGGGAGGAGATTCGCTCAGTCATCCAACCTACAGAGTCATCAGCGAGTTCACACTGGGGAGAAGCCGTTCACCTGCTCAGAATGTGGGAAGAGATTCACTCGTTCATCCGACCTACTGTGTCATCAGCGAGTTCACACTGGGGAGAGGCCGTTCACCTGCTCAGAATGTGGGAAGAGATTCACTCAGTCATCCCACCTACAGAGTCATCAGCGAGTTCACACTGGGGATAAGCCGTTCACCTGCTCCGTCTGTGGGAAGAGATTCACTCTGTCATCCAACTTACTGGTACATCATCGAGCTCACAGTGGTGAGAAGCCGTTCACCTGCTCAGAATGTGGGCAGAGATTCACTCTGTCATGCAACCTACAGACTCACCAGCGAGTTCACACTGGGGAAAGGCCGTTCACCTGCTCAGTCTGTGGGAAGGGATTCACTCGGTTATCCCACCTACAGAGTCATCAGCGAGTTCACACTGGGGAGAAGCCGTTCATCTGCTCGGTCTGTGGGAAGGGATTTACTCACTCATCCACCCGACTGAGTCATCAGCGAGTTCATACTGGGGAGAAGCCGTTCATCTGCTCCGTCTGTGGAAAGAGATTCACTAAGTCATCCAACTTACTGGTTCATCATCGAGCTCACACTGATGAGAAGCCATTCAACTGCTCAGAATGTGGGAAGGGGTTCACTAAGTCATCCAGCCTTCAGAGTCATCTGCGAGTTCACACTGGAGAGAAGCCGTTCAGCTGCTAAGAATGTGGGAAAGGATTCATTCAGTCATCCCAACTACTGGCACAACAGTCAGTTCACACTAGGGAGTGGTCGTTGTTATGAATCCTTAGGTTTCGTTTGCTGTGGACTGTTATTTTATAAGAGAGAGAGAGAGAGTCTGACTTGCAACTTGTTTAAGTCGTTCGCAGCTTGTTTAGTATTAACCGAGGACACAGGCACTCAGAGTCAGGCAGAAACGAAGGAGGGGAAATGGAACAGTCGACAGAAAGGAACTAGTAGCCAAGGGTCACTATTTGTGACTTTCCTATGCCCACAAGGGTGGGTTAATTATCGATTCGGCATAAAGTACATCGAATGTGTGGTGGTCATCTCGTTTGATCCATGAGAGTGGATCTGATTTGGGGTATCCTGTGAAGACCACTGATGCGTTACCCCTTGTCTGGGTGTGGTGTGGTAATACACTTGAAGACAATACGCCTTGTGACAAGTCACTTTCGGTAATCATTTGTATGTGGATTTGGAACGACGGTTAAAATCTACAGCGACTGTTCTCTCGTTTTACCACCGTGGAACCTATGGAATTCGACATAATTGCCTTCTCTCGACATTTAACCTGGATTACAAATATCTCTTTCATCACCTATTCCATGAATGAACTGAACTTTCATACATTACCAAGCCTCGATTCCCCTAATCTCAATAGTTTGGGAGTTAAATTTATACACACATATACACATTACCCTGTTAACTTTTGTTTATCTTGCTCAAGTTTCTATATAATAAGTAGATACTAATAAAGATAGTGGTTTTTACATAAAAACCAGACTCCAGTGTGAACTCTATTGCCGCTTGTTTGTTTCTAAAGTGATATGGTTCGTAATAAAATTGGGGCCTGCATCCGAAATATGTACTCATTTGGGGCGTATTGATTGATTTATTATCGATTTCATTGGGGAAATCCCATTTGATTTATTTGTGTGTGGAAAATCAGCAGCGGATGCTGATAGGATTGTGGAAGCGCCAACCTCTGAGGCATTAGATGACGCCAGAAGTATTGAGTTGTTGAGTATTGCTAGAAGGTTAAAACTTGCTAAGGTGAAATCGACAATGAGGAGGGCACAGATGCAGAGGATAATAGCTGAACATTATGTATCCGAGGGAGTGTTTAAAGTGGAGGAGTTGGAGGTGTTTCCTGAAAGTAAACCTCGTGAGCTTGAGCTCCCGTAGAAGTTAGAAAATCTAAAGATTTAAGCTACGGTAAGGTAGAGGCAATTTGAGGCCAGAGAGGCAGAAAAACAGAGCGTGGAAGCAGAAAGACAGAGGCTGCTCGAGCTGGAGAGGATAGAAAGATTGCAGGAAAGGTATTCTGGTGATAAGTTTGAGGCCAGTCGGAAAGTTAAATTGGTACCTGCGTTTGACGAGGCAGAGGTTGATAAATACTTTCAGCATTTTGAGAAGGTTGCTCAGAGTTTAAAGTGGCCAAACGAGGGTTGGCCTATTCTCATTTCATTCATTTTTCAATCTTTTTATTGATTTTCCAATAAAAAATACAAGTCAGCGGAGGTTTTAGCAAACAGATAATACGAAAGACATATAAACGGCAAATAAGTATATATTGTGAAAATCAGATAGGTAGTTTTTTTACTGTGTCATGTAACACCATTGTCCTGAAAAACGTTGTCTCATTTTTACTAGGTACTGTGCCAGCAGTTATGGTCGAAATGACAATATTAGTGATTAGACTTGACTTGAAGTAGAATGTTATGCTGTTATAAATATAATCAAGAAACCACAACTCCTCTTAACAAATCAAAAAATAAAATGGCCTATTCTCTTACAAAGTGTGATTAAGGGGAAGGCTCAGCAAGCCTATTCTGCTTTGACAGTTGATGAATTAGCTAATTATGACATAGTGAAACAGGCTGTGCTCAAAGCTTACGAGTTGGTTCCAGAAGCATACAGGCAGAAGTTTAGAAATTTGAGGAAATCTATCAACCAGACTTTTATGGAATTTGCTTATGAGAAGTTTATGTGTATTACCCACTGGTGCACATGTAAAAATGTGAATGACGATTTTAACAGCTTGAAAGAGTTGGCTTTAATTGAAGAATTCAAAAGTTGCATCCCTGATGACATAAAGACGTATTTAGATGAAAAGGATGCTGCCACTTTACAGGAGTCTGCTAGATTAGCAGATGAGTTTGCTTTAACTCATAAGGTTAAGTTTATCCCAAATAAGAGTTTCCAAAAGAGTAGCAGGGATAACCAGGGTAAACCAGAAATTAAAGCTGGGACTAGTGACAAGAGTAAAAATGAAGGGAAACAGTTGAAGGAGAAATATTCTGGTCTTACTTGTTACTATTCTAAGAAAGCTGCTCATATGATGGCTAATTGTTCCGTCCTGAAGAAGAAAAAGGAATAGGAGGCAGTCCCAAATACCCGTGGTCAGTATGTTGAATCACCTATAAACCCACAGGGTTCTGAACATTCTGTTGAGGCTCAGTTAAGGACTGAGAGGTCTGACCGAGTTAAGAAGGGGTTCGATCATTTTATGTCAGATAGATTTCTATTAGTAAATGAAGGGTTAACCCCGGTACCAGTGAAAATTCTTCGGGATACTGAGGCTTCACAGTATCGTTTGGGTGGATGCTGCTTGATGTGTCCCCTGTTACAAATCAGTACCCCGAAATAGCAGACAGTACACAATATGTGATTAAACGATTGAGCTTTATAATTCTTACTTTGACCATAGCATTAGTAAAGAATTTTTTTTTTAAAAAAGAAAAAGGGCCCACTCTCTCCATTTGAATCTTCTCATCTCTCCCCGGCAAAAGACCGCTGTAATATCTCTTCCAGACTCAAAAGAAAGAATACTTCTGTCATTGGATAGCCCCGCACTCCAAAACCCTGTTATCTCTGGTCGTAACCTAAACATTGCTGCTCCAGAGAAGCCATTACCTCAGCAGTGAAACATTACAGAGAGGCCGTTACATGAGCAGTGAATCCTGTGACACACTGCCGGGTTCACACTGGGGTTAAAGCTTCAGTAAGCTGCGTGCTGGATATTTGTCCATCACCATTGCTGAATGCACTTTCGAGAGTGACTGTCGATGCTGAACTCTGCAATTATTGCTGCTGCTCACCACACCCAGTTCTGCACCCTGGTCACTGGGCATGACAGGAGTTTCTTCTGCTGCACATTCAACTTTCATGGGACTGGAGGTTAATATTCTAGATCTGTGACAAATAAGTCAGTTTGTTTTAAACTCTGGATTTGGTACTTAGTGAATTTATAACACAGCTATTGTACTCAGGCCTGCTGGACCCGGCTAGTGATTCTGCTCCACGACAGTCCTTATAAATCCTCCCCTGTTGTTCATCTGTCACTCTCCCTGTGGTGACGGGTTCCAGTCACCATTCCGTGGGTGAAATTCCCTTGAATTTGCTGCAGACTGAACAAGTCGAGCTTACTGCAGTTCTGTCTGAGATATTGCTCGCCCCTCAAATTTCCGGGCTGAGGAAGACTGACATTGGGAGTTAACCTCCTTATTCAGGGCTCATTTGCACATTCTGGGTCATTTTCTCTGCTTCTGAAAGGTTGCTAGCGAACCCCACTGTCCTAAAGACTGATATCGGAATGGAAACCCTCAGTTTGGATGTTCAACGGAGCAGGGTCAGAAACCAGAGGTGAGTCCGCACAGGGCAGAGTTTGAGGCTCTGGACGATGGTCGGGTTAAGAATGTGATGAGGAGAAGGGAAGCAGCAGCGGGGTGTGGCAACGAATGACAGAGTAGCAACATTTGGAAGCAGATGGACAGAGAAAATCTTTCGTTTGTCTGACTGATGAGAGAAACAATGCCTGTGGTGAGGTGCCCCATTGTCTGGAGGCACATGTGTGTGTTGAGAATGGTTATATCTATTGAGGGAGTTGTTCCTGCTTGGTAATCCTATAATATTATAGGATATATATATCCCTAACTGAATCAGGCTTGAATTTATGTTGCCATACTGAAGTTATGGTGGTCATTTATAAGTTTATATTTTAAAGCAAGATTGTGGTGAATGATATTTGCCACTTGATTGTAACTGCATTAGTAATCAGATTGAGTTAAACTGCTGCAGGGTCCTGGAATATGTTGGATTGTGTCTGGTTTCTCCTGGCATTTTCTGCATTGATTGCCTTGTTTTACTGTAAGTATTTTTCTCCCTTTGGTTGAACACCTTGTCCTGTATTTCCGCATGAACCCCTCTGTTTCTGGGAAAAGGTCTCCAACTCCCAGTCAGGTGCTCGATGCTTCCTTGTCACCATCTAGTCTGCCCAGATCGTTAGGATGTCTCCCATGGAGGGTCATACTCATTCCACTGGTTAATGTTTTCTTCCAGAGTGATGATTCATTTTTCTGAGTTGGCCTCTCATTTAATCATGCCACTCGGAATTTACAACCCTTAGTCACTTCACATTGTGTCAGTTTCACAATTAATTCACGGAAGCAATCACAGTGTCGCAACCAGGGACTGCACTTGGCTGTCGTAATCACATTGTAAATAAATTTAAAAGATGTTTATTTTTAAACCTGTTGAAACCTGTCCCCGTGGAGTCGGTAAATTGTATTAAAACCCCAGGTATGTGCAGCCTTGACATTTCATTCCTGGAGATCGCCTGTGACACACGGGGACAAACCACTGGCCAGAGAAAATGCCTGCATCGTTTGATAGTCACCAGCATGTGGACAAAATACTGAACGTGTTCATTGTCGTTATCGGACTTCCTGGTGAGTGAGCACAGATATTCGTGTTTGGCACTTCTGTCTGTTAACAACACTGAGCCTGTTTGGAGTCATTTTACCAGCTTTCCCCTTGATGCTCGTGGCAGTAATACCCGTCAGTGATATTGATCCTCACTATTCAATATTCTGATTTTTCATATTTAATGACAAACTGAACTAAACCCCTGTCTCTCCTCTAACTCACGGAATCGACTCGAACGTTGTTCTTGTATTTGATGGAATTTTGTTGGGAGTGGTACCAATGCTGGGGATAGGCTGCTGTCCAGGAATGTGAGACTGGGAATGTTATACATTGTGGTCTTGACTGTTTATGAGTTATTGACCAGAGTGAATACTTGGTCTTTTAATGACACGCTGTTGTCAAAGTGCCCCAGTGTAGGGGGCCGGGAATCCTCCGGGGAGGTGTGACTGGGACGTTTTTATGGCACCCTCTCAATGTTGTCCCACTGCTGGGGACAGGCAGCTCTCCAGGAAGGAGAGACTAGGAGACTTTCAGTGGCACCGTCTCCATGTTGTCCCAGTGTGACTAGGAGCGATATCCAGAGATTGAAATCAGTCATTGTGTTTCTGATCAGATTGAACCCTTGCTCCTGTGTTTCACTTCTCCCTGTGGAACCTGTCACAGTCGCATTCTATTGCCTGTTTGTCAATAATTGGGTCTGATCTCCTGAACCTGAGTCCACGGATTTACTGACGCGGGTTGTCGAAATCAGCTGCGCTGTAGAAGTAATCCATTAACGGAGCCACTCGGCATCTGGTTACTATGTTGTCCCGGCTTTCCCTCAGAGATCCGACCTCGCTCGGTTCACCATTCGGCCCTGAAGAAAGGTCTCGGCCGAATATTTTGAGTGTCTGTTCAATATCGTGAAAACTGGTGAGTTTCACCAGCAATTTGTGTGTGTTTTCACCCGGTGGAGACTGTTTCGGCCCCGTCAGGTGCTGAGTTTCCAGAGGTCCGCACAGTCCCTGGAAATCAGTGACACCGGCCCCACCAGCGACTAGAATCGCCTTAAGGATCGATCGTTGCTGTTCGTGCTGCTCATGTTTAACCTCGACAATTGCCGACACATCGTCTTATCTCCACACTGAAGAAGGCAGGTCAGAGACAGTGTGACGCATGTTTGGTCTTGGATGAGCAGCCGTTCACCGCATCTAGTCGAAACTCTGTTCATTCCCGGTGAATGAGTTCCATAATACCCAGTGTCTGTTCTCTTTACTCCCCTGCAGTGAATTTAACAGCGATTGTGATCCTGTCCCGGGGAAAGTGCGGCCTCTCTACCTGCACCACTCGCTACCTGGTGGCCATGGCAGCGGGGGATCTGCTGACCGTAGTCATAGAGGTTCTTTTGCGTCTTGTCGTAAATCGTTACTTTCCGTGGAATTTTCTCCACGTTACCCCTGTGTGCAAGTCTATGGAGGTACTTAGAATCGCAGCCACAGACTGCTCTGTCTTGTTTACCGTCACCTTCACTTTTGATCGGTTTGTCGCCATCTGCTGTCAGAAGCTGAAAACAAAATATTGCACCGGGAAAACTGCGGCTGCGGTTCTCACAACAACCGGCGTGCTGTCCTTTCTGAAAAACGTTCCCCGCTACTTACTCTATGAACGCAGACAGATAATCAACAATGTACCGTGGTTCTGTAAACTCGCGGCCAATATTTTCACTGACTTCGGCTGGGTAGTATACGACTGGCTCGGCATATTTTTAAATCTGCTCATCCCTTTCGTTGTGATTCTGCTGCTCAACGCTCTGACGGTCAGGCACATTGTTGTGACCAGTCGTGTCCGTAAGGGGCTGAGGGGTCAGAGCAAGGGGGAGAACAGCAGGGACCCGGAGATGGAGAGCCGGAGGAGGTCTGTGATTTTACTCTTCACCATCTCTGGTAGCTTCATCCTCTTGTGGATGACGTGGGTGTTAAATTTCATGTATTATGAGATCAAAGGAATACGATTCATGCATTTCAATGATTCTGAATGGATCTTTCACTACGTTGGAGCCTTGCTGAAGAATTTCAGCTGCTGCACGAACACATTTATTTACACGGTCACTCAGTCGAAATTCAGGGAGCAGGTGATCAGCGCGGTGAAATATCCGTTCACCTCGGTGATTCAGTTCATTACTCAAGCCGCGCACTGAGCGGAGTCTGGAGGCGGCAGCAGTGTCTCCAGTCCGGGCCCCAGATCCTCACATTCACCGCCTGATCTCTCATGTGTTAACTCCGGGATTGTTGTCCCATGGACCAGCAGCTCCTGGACGTTAGGAGCAGCTGGGATGTGGACCAGAAGAGGATGGAGGAGCGCGCATCGTGATCGAGGGAGAGAGGGATGTGGTTGTGAGAGGGAGCCGTGAGACAGTGGGTGAGCGAGGTGGGGAAGCGAGTGCGGTGCTCACGTGGACTTGGGAAAATAATTCGGAAAACGAGCGAGATTGTTTGTGTGAATGTGTGTGTGTGTGTGTGTGTGTATGTGACTGCGTCTGTGTGTGTGTGTGTGTGTGTGTGTGTGTGTGTGTGTGTGTAGGTGTGTGTGTGTGTGAGAGTGTGTCTGTGTGTGTGCGTTTGTATGTATATGTGTGTGTGTGTGTGTGTGTGAGTGTGTGTGTGTGTGCGTGATTTGCGAGGATGATGCCAGGAAGTGGGGAGAGGGAGCTGTGTTATAGAGTTTGTCCAGCCCGGGTACTTACTCTCCTTATTCACGAGTGACCTGCCTTGATTGTAAATTCTACCCACCGTCAATCAGTGGTGGGTCTGAATTCTGGGATGAGTGCGCAGTCAACGCAGGCTCGTAGGATTTGGGAGTAAAATATGTCCGTGACTTTTCGAACTGATAATTTCATGCCTAGCTGAACCAGTCCAGTTTGCCCACACAAGGTCCACATCCCCACTTTTTCCATATACTCCTGTGGATTCCAATACCCTCCATCGCCTCTGTCGCTACCATCGCCCCTGCAATTCTTTCCAGACACTCACCACTATGAGTGTGAAAAAAGGACTAGCAACGCATATCTCATAAATACATTATGGGTCACGTTTAACATTACCGTGTTATATTGGTTGTTCATTTTTTCCCGCATCATTCTGGAGAAAAGATACAAAATGACACTAAATTAAAAATAAATAAATAAAATATGAGAAAACAAGTGCCTTCGTTTGACCCATCTCCCTTGGGACAGGAATTGGCTCGAATAGACCCCCGTCGTTTTGCACATGCGTTGAAGGGGCTTTTTCCCCGCCGTCGGTATGCTTGACCAGACTTTCAGTATCCTACAAGCATACAAAACCATCAGGATATACAAAACGCATTTTAACTTTGTACAAGCATGTGGTCGTTAACGATGTCGCTTCTGGTCTGTTAAAGAGCATCAACCGGGATATGTTTCCAGCGCGTTGACGGGATTTACTGTACATTATTCTGAGGGAGGAGATGGGTAAAATGCGGATTTAACCAATGCATTTGGGTTCTCCTTACCCACAAGCAAGATTCCAGAAAGCCAATGATAAATGTTATTGTTAATTTAGAAGCGGGATGGGTTCTCTTAAAGCACACAGAGCAACCTCACGTCAGGGGTAGATGAGTTACTCGGCCGGATTATTAAATAGAGCTAGTAGAGTTTTCGAACAGCATGCACACAAAATGACCCCGGGGAATTATAGGCCGGTAAGTTTGACGTCGGGAGCAGGTAAATTTTTGGAAGGAGTACCAAGAGATAGGATCTACATGGGTGTATATAGGCAAGGACTTATTAGGGAGAGTCAACACGGCTTTTTGCGTGGAATGTTATGTTTAGCAAACCTATTAGAGTTTTTCGAGGAGGTTATAAGGAAAGTGGATGAAGGGACCAGTGGATGTTGCCTACATGGACTTCAGTAAGGCCTTTGACAAGGTCTCGTCTGGGAGGTTAGGGAGATTCAGTCACTAGGTATACTTGGTGAGGTTGTAAATTGGATTAGACATTGGTTCAATGTCTAGAGAGTGGTGGTGGAGGATTGCTTCTCTGAGTGGAGACCTGTGACTAGTGGTGTGCCACAGGGATCAGTGCTGGGTCCATTGCTATTTGTCATCTATATCAATGATCTGGATGATAATATTGTATCAGCAAAGTTGCTGACGAAACAAAGATTGGAGGTGTAGTGGACAGTGAGGAAGGTTTTCAAAGCTTGCAGAGGGATCTGGACCAAATGAAAAAGTGGGCTGAAAAATGTCAATTGGAGCTTAATGCAGACAAGTGTGAGGTATTGCACTTTGGAAGGAAAAACCAAGTTAGAACATACAAGGTAAATGATAAGGCACTGAGGGGACCAGTAGAACAGAAGGATTTGGGAATACAGATACAAAATTCCCTAAAAGTGGCATCACAGGTAGACAGAGTAGTAAACAGAGTTTTTGGTACATTGTCATTTATAAATCAAAGTATTGAGTATAAGAGTTGGAATGTAATGGTGAGGTTGTATAAGACATTGGTGAAACAGAATTTGCAGTATTGTGTGCAGTTCTGGTCACCGAATTACAGGAAGGATATTAATAAGGTTGAAAGAGTGCAGAGAAAGTTTGCAAGGATGTTCCCGGGACTTGAGAAACTGAGTTACAGAGAAAGGTTGACTAGGTTAGGACTTTATTCCCTGGAGCGTAGAAGAATGATGGGAGACTTGACAGAGGTGTATAAAATTATGATGGGTAGAGATAGAGTGAATGCAATCAGGCTCTTTCCACTGAGGCTAGGGGAGAATTAAAACCAGAGGACATGGGTTAAGGGTGAAGGGGGAAAAGATTATAGGGATCATGGGGTAGCAGGATGTCTTCTTCACGCAGAGAATTGTGGGTGTGTGGAATGAACTGCAAGATGAAGTTATAAATGCGGGCTCAATTTTAACACTTAAGAAAAACTTGGTACATGGATGAAAGGTGAATGGAGGGATATGGTCCAGGTGCAGGTCAGTGGGACTAGGCAGAAAAATGGTTCTGCACAGCCTAGAAGATCCAAAAGGCCTATTTCTATGCTGTAATGTTCTACGGTTCTATGGACCTTGGACCTTCCATTCTGTGTCGACCTGCTTTCCAACCTCGTCCTCTCGACGTGCACCGAGTCATTAGTCCTCCACACCCCTTCCCATCCGTGCACCTTCCGAGACAGGATCAAGACGATGAGAGAAAGGAAAAGCCGTTCGGAGAAAAATATCAACCCCACACCGCACAGAAAGGAACAGCGTCCCGATCACCAAACCCCAAACCCCGCTCCCCTCGTAAACCAAAATGGAAAGGAATGAGCGAAAAACACGGAAGATAGAAACCATTAGTGTGAGATCGCCACAGTCCATAAACGCCATTATGTCCAACACAAAACGCAGAAACAAGGAAACATCTTCCTTCGTAAGTGAAAAGTGAGACACTACACGATAAGGGGAGAGAAAGAGGGAGGCTGGGAGAAACAGAGTAATAGACAGGGAGCGAGGACAGAGATAGGAAGAGAGGCTGAGAGCTTCGGAGGAGATCGAAACAGAGGAAAAAGAGAAAGAGAATCAGCCGATCAGATCCCGGGACAGCAGAGAGGACCCGGCAGATTAATGGACTAAACCGCTCAACAGTAAACCATACTCTCCACATGAGGTAATGAGGGAGTGCTGAGTTGGTAGGCAGAGTGGCCACTGCATTCTAACCCTACCCTCAAAGCTCAGATGGGGAGTCTGTGGGAAGTGGGCATTTGCCGATGCACAGGAAGATCCAGTAGATACCCCTCACGGTGATATTGAACCACCCGGGTGAGTGGGGCGTCTAATCAATTGTCCGTCGTGTCTCCCTCCCCCCACCTCCGTGTTACAGCCGACTGATTGTCGGTGTGGTGTAGTAGGGGGTCTGCGCACACCGGGGTAATGGTGCTGGGGCGTTGAGGGAGATCTGTGGAGTTGTAATTATGATCTTGGTGGCTGAAGCAGAGGGAGAGGGAAGGGTTGGTGAGATTGCATGGACCACAGTCCCTCCGCCGCCCACGGAGGAGGGGAACCTGAGGGCCGTTCCTCCCGTAGTTTCCTTGACGTCCGAAGAGGGGCGGCTTTTCACAACGCTGAGAAATCGGTTTGAGGTGGAGATAGTTTAGCATCTGTCCGGTATCGAACTGTGGGTGCGAGTCGGTGAGAGGTTGTCATTACATCGCCCCTCCCCTCATCATCCATCCACCTGTACTCCAATCCCCTTCTCCGTTACCCCTCCCTTCCCAATGACTCACTCGGACTCTGAGAAGTTCTCTCTCCAGGAAAAAGTTCCCCGCCTCCGTCACCTCTCCACCTGCTAGGTACCTCAGCGTGTCAGTCGCTCCTTCTCTACCCAGCACAGCTCCCCTGTGTCCCATACCATTCCAGCAGCCGCTCCCTCACGGATACCACCCCCCCCCCCATCTCAGCTCCCCTCTCTGAACATTTTAGCCCACTCTTCACTCCGTTAGTTACCGACAGCCCTCTCCGTCTACCTCACCCTTCCCTCCCCTACAGCCTATCTCGCCTCCGTTACCCACTCCCTCCTCAATACCCCAGCAGAACGTCTCCCAGTCTCTTCCCGAATTCGTGACTCCCTCTCTGCCCATCCGCTCCTTCTCTTGCACCTCTCACCGTCTTCGTTACTCCTCCCTCCCCTACACACCTCCGGGGATCTCTGGCCGCGTCCTTCACCTACAGCACTCCCCGTCTCCTTCAGTTCTTCCCTCGCCCGCACCTCTCACAAATTTGTGACGCCCCCTTGCTCAGAAATTACGTTGATCAGTCTACCTGGAGCCAATCACTTCCCACTGACGAAGATTTACCGCAGTGAAGAAGGACAGTTTCGCATCGAAGTTCTTCTCCACTGTCCGCTTCATTTAATCCGGAGGTTCAGAAAACTTCCGAACTGAGTTGAGTTTTTGAATCGCCTGTACGATCCGGCATGTTTCTGGTGTGAACTGAAGTATCGAGGGTGCAGACGGTTGCGGGCCAAATCGACGCGACCGGACCCGGACCCGAGAGCGGGGAATGAGCCGATGTTTGGCCCTAGCCGGAGAGGACATGGAGGCGTTTCGTGAGTCGATGCGGCAGAACCGAGGTGAGCAGAGCCGAAATAGAATGGAGGCGGCGGGGACCGGGCCTAGACCCGAGAGCGAGAAGAGAACCGATATCGTGTCAACTGGCGGGGAGAATTAGAAAGGACATTGACAGGCCGAATCGCGGGGCCGTGGACAGGCTGGAGAGCTGGAGGGTGTCGGAGATCGTGGAACGGCCCGAGGTTTGGATGGTCCAAGCGCCGAGCGCGATGGAAGTGGTCCGGATTTACCAGAGAGCGGAGAGGGAGCGGACGGTTCAGCTCGCTACTCCGCGGGCTTAACCCGTCTCCGCGCTGAAGTCAGGCTTCAAACGCCACTGGAGAAGGACAACGATGAAGCGCACCACCAACTCCAATCGCCAGACCGTCTCTCCTCTTTCCCTATATGCTCCATCAGTCTTCCAGCCCACAACTCTCCCCTACCCAGAATCTCCTCCCTCCACAACTCTCTCCTCTGCTCTCCACCCGTCGAATTCCCCTCGATCTTCCTTCTCTCTCCACTTCTTCCCACCTCTCGCACTGTCTCTACACCTTCTCTATACTGGTCTTTCTCAAAACCTTTCCTCCTCCACCCCATGCACTCTCTCTATTCCCCATCTGCTGCCGATCTCTCTCGCCCTGTTTCTCTTGTTTTGCTTCCCCTTTACTCTCCCATCTCTCTCTCTCTCTCTCTCTCTCTCTCTCTCTCTCTCTCTCTCTCTCTCTCTCTCTCTCTCTCTCTCTCTCTCTCTCTCTCTCTCTCTCTCTCTCTCTCTCTCTCTCTCTCTCTCTCTCTCTCTCTCTCTCTCTCTCTCTCTCTCTCTCTCTCTCTCTATGTCCCCGGATCGTTGGGATATTATCTATGGAAGATTTAGGGAAGGTACGACCTGCACAGAAAGGACACTTTACACCTGGACCAAAAACGGCGGCTGTTCGGGGGGGGGGGGGGGGGGGGTTTGAACTAATTTGTCGGAAGGAATGGAATCGGGAAGATCGGGCTGAGGCCGGAGTATTTGGTTTAAAAACAGACGACATCGTGTTAGCAAGAAGATTTCAAAAGGTAGGCAGTTTGCGACAAACAGTTTGGTGTTGGATCTGAAGAGAAAGAACTTGTAGAATATCTGTGAGAAGGCATTTCAGAGCTGCTCGTGTTTGACCCACAGGGGGCTCGGTTAATCTGGATCGGGTGGCGTACTGACCCGGATTTGATTAGGGAGCTTACAGTGGCGGAACTCTTCGCAGACAGTGATCAAAATACTAGAATTGACAATGAATGCTGGCTTAGCTGGCGAAGCTGACATCCCGTAAATGAATTTTAAAAATAATACACAGAATGCACCCTGCAATTTTAGAGGGAAAAGGGAAAGTCAGATCTCTCAGTATTACAGTGGAGTAAAGGGAATCACACGGGCATGAGAGAGGAGCAGGGCAAAGCTGATTGGAAGGGGACATTCGCAGGAACCAAATGTCTGGAGTTTCTGGGAGCAATTCCGAAAATCCACACGTCCCGAATAAGAAGAAGGATTGACGACGAAACCATGGCTGACAGGGAAGTCAAAGCCAACATTAAATCAAATGAAAGGACATATAACAGAACAAAAAATGGAGGGAACTTAGACGATTGTAAAACTTTAAGAAAATAATCACCAGAACGTGACTAAAAAAGGCATGAGGAAATATGAAATAGGAAGGAAAGCTAGCAAAAATATCAAAGATTTTCCCGATAAATGTACTGCCGTAGTTAAGATTTCCGCGAGCGCTGTAGAAGATTTCATTTTGTAGCTTTCTGTGGAAGCGGCGTAGCGGCGTGCTCTGTTGGTAGTGTTTAAGTTTCAGTTAAAGATAAGTATCGGTGATGATCAACCAATGAGTCATCCATTCAGGATGGTGGAATGGGAGAAGGTTCGAGAGAAAGCTGGGCGGAGAGCAATTTGTGAGGGACACTGCTGGTTTCGGGGTCATTTGATGGGAGCTGGGGAGAGGGGAAGATCGGGGGAGACGGCCATAGGGTTCGATCCGGCGGCAAGGCGCGATCCGAAGGAGGCCCAGATGGGAAGTTTTATCGGTGACGGTGATGTGACTCGGCGGCATGAGTGAAGGACACACCAGGCTTTTGGAAGATATGAGCCCCGACGTTGTGTGCATTTAGCCTGGTTTAATTGTTAATGGGCCCTTTGAATTTTTCTCTTTTCCTCTTAATAACTGTTCGCTAAAGCTGGAATTAGTAAATATACTACGTTATCATTGTATGTGAGGGCTAATCTGCTATTCCCTGCCGATGCATAATTGCATGAGGGTAATATTTACATCCCATCGCTCAAGTCGGGATTCCGTTATTGGAATCGTCCCGGATTTCTGGTTTGCTGTGACCGAAATCACACTGCCTCGAGACCTACTTTGTTTGAGAAAGGTGACAGTCCGGTGGCTGTCAGCAGAGCCGACTGACGCCGAAGTTTCTATACAAGTGGCAGAGAAGAGAGGATAGATGTTAGATGTCTACACTGGAGAGGCTGTAATGGGGCACTGCTCCCCATCCTGCCACTGACCACCCCTGCTCCACTGACCCCGCCGCCTCCTCTCCCTGACTCCGTCTCTCATCCTACAAACACCACTGTCTCAGCTATACTCCTCCCACCGATGTTCCTCTGGTTGGGCTTCCGTGGTGAGCGGAAAACTACGTGGGTTGGATCTGAGCTCACAACAGTTCACCCTCTATATCACCGGGTTGGACCAGGGACACAGCGAAGTGAAGTTCATTTTACTGATCACACTAACCTGAAAAGTAGATTCGATTTTTGGATGTGGATAGTCTGCACAGTGATAGGTACAGGTTCGGAGAGAGGGCAAAAGTATTTCGGATGTATTACCACGTTGGGAGTGCGGGATTCTCCACTTTGGAGGGGAAAACACAATTAATTATATAAACAGTGGAGGATTGCAGTGCGATTTTGCTCGGAGCGACTTGTGAGTCGTAAAAAGGTGCAATTGTTTATGAGAAGGCAAATGGAAGTTCGGCCTCCGTGGCTGGAGGGGTTGAATTTCAAAGCAGGAGGATTATGCTGCATACTTTCAGGGTAGTGCCGACGCAGCAGCCGGAGTACCGTATGCAGTTGTACCCTCCCTACTTGAGGAAAGATTGTATACAGGACGGGCCCTTCGTCCCATCAGTGCTGACCACTTCACAACGTCCTCTTTCTTAATGTGAATATGCTCAAGCTTTTCAATCCGCTGTAAGTCATCCCTACAATCGCCAAGATCCTTTACCAGTACCTCAGCTATATTCTCCCGTTCCACACACAGTTTTCTGCACGTTCACAT
Source organism: Hemitrygon akajei (assembly GCF_048418815.1). NCBI lineage: Eukaryota > Metazoa > Chordata > Chondrichthyes > Myliobatiformes > Dasyatidae > Hemitrygon > Hemitrygon akajei. Next base: position 1,874,058 of record NW_027332005.1, on the reverse strand, counting down.
TGGATTGGTCCTGTTCTCTGACGTCTTATCTCTTGATCTTCACATACTTGTGGAATCCCTTGGCGGTTTTCTTTAATCCTGCTCGCCACGGCCTTCTCACGGCCACTTCCGGCTCTACTAATTGCATCTTAAACTTCTTCCTCCGTGACATAATCTTCGTGATCACTATGTAGGTTTCGAACCTTTCTGAAGTTTTCTTTTCTTCTTGACTAGATTTTTATCTGCCTTGGTTCACCACTGTTCCTATACCTTACCATCCCTTCCCTTTCTCATTGGAACTTACTCATGTAGACCTCCACGCGGATATCCCCGGAACATTTGCCACATTTCTCTCTTACTTTTCCCGAGAACATCTGTTTCCAATGTATGCTTCCAGGTTCCTGTCTCGTATTTCCCTTACTGCAATTAAACGCTTTCCCAACTTATCTGTTCCTATCCCTTTCCAATGCTATGTTAACGGAGATAGAATTGTGATCACTATCTCCAAAATGCTGTCCAACTGAGAGACCTGCCCACCTGACCAGGTTCGTTTCCCAATAGCAGACCAACTACAGCCTCTCCTCTTGTAGGCTTATCTAAATCTTGTTTCCGGAAACCTTCCTGAACGCACCTAACAAACGGCACACCCCCTATTCCTAATGGCTCTAAAGAAATGCCAATCAGTAATTGGGAAATTAAAATCTCCCACCAAAACAGGCCTGTTATTATTACACCTTTCCAGAATCTGTCTCCCTACCTGCTCCTCGATGTCCCCGTTACACTTGTTGGTTATGAACTGGGACCTTCTTCGTGCAAAGGCTGCAGATAGGGCTGAATTTGTTCCGTGTATGCTGGTGAGTTCATTGAATCAATATGTAGGCGGTCCAACTGGACCTGGTGTTGGGTAACGAGCTTGGGCCAGGTGACTGACTTTCAGTGGGGAGCCAGTTAGAGAACAGTGATCACATCTCATTAACTCTCACGACCCATGACAGATAAGGTTTGGTATGATACTTCCGGGGTGTCTTAAATTGGAGTAGATACATTAGGCAAGAACTGAGAAGAGATTTTTGGGAAGACCTTTTCTCCAGTAACTCCACATCAGGACATGCGGAGAGTGTTGGGAGATCAATAGCATAGAGTACAGGAATGGTGTGTTCCCGTTAGCATGAAAGACGGGATTGGAAAATAATACAACCTTGGCTGTCCAGAGAGATGATGAATGCAAACAAGAATAAAAAGGAAAAGTAGATCTCATCAAACGATGCACATGAAGCGTATAAAGAAGCCGGTAAAGAAGACCGGAGTGGAATTAGGGAAGCCAGGGGGAAGCATGTAATGTCCTTGGCAAGTAGGATTCCGGACAATCCCAGGGCTTTTCATACCGACATGAAGAGCACCAGGATATCAGGGGAGAGGTGGGACCACTCACGGATAATGGGGGGGGGGGGGGTGGCATTTGCTTGTCTGCGGAGAATTGCGTGAGGGCAATTAATGAATGTTTTGCTTCAGTATTTATCAAGGAAAAGGATATGGAGGCCCAGGACATCAGTGCTGAGTGTACAAACACGTTACGGTGTTTGAGATAAAGCCCGGGGAAGTGCTGTACCTCCTATGAGTACTAAGGTGGAGGACTCCAGTGGCGGACGGGATGTACACCAGGTTATTGAAGGAGGCAAGGGTAAAGAGTGCTGCGGTCTTGACCAGCATGTTCGTGTCCTCTCGGCACAGGCGAGGTCCCAGATGACTGGTCAGTATCCCTATATAAGAAAGGAAAAAGGAGAAGTTCTGGAAACTACAGACTGGAGAGTTTCTCATCAGTTTGTAGGGAAAATTGCTGGCGAAAATTCGTAGGGACAGTAGACATGACCGTTTGGAATCGCATGGAGTTATTAGGGAGAGCCAGAATACCTTTGTGCGGGGCTGTTCTTGTTTTACAAACTCGAATGATTATTGGGACAATGTGACGAGAGGGATTGACGAGGGTAGGGCAATGGATGCTGTCTACATGAGTTTAGTAAGGCGTTTGACAAAGTCACTCATGAGAGGCGAATCCAGACGATTAAGCTGAATGTGGTCCACGGTGAAATGGCCGTTTGGTTTCGGAACTGGCTTGTCCATAGTACAATGTGTGCGGTGGTGGAAGGGTATTACTCGAGCTGGAGGACTGTAATTCCCGGAGTTACACAAGGGTCTGTGCTGGGACCCCTGCTGTTTGTGGTGGATATAAATAACCCGGGTGAAAATGTAGATGGAATAGTTTGTAGTTTTACCGATGATACCAAGTTTGGTGGAGTTGTGGATAGTGTATCTAGTGTAGAGAAATGGCAATTGGAGTTTAACCCAGATAAATGTGAGGTATTGCACCTGGGTTGGGTAAGTCCAAGGAGACAGTGTACTGTTAAAGGCAAGATCCGTGTTGCGGAGTAGAGGGAACTTGAGATGCAAGTTCATAGCGCCTAGAAATTGGTGACACATGCCGATAAAGAAATTAAGAAGGCTTATTGAATGGTTGTTTCGATTAGCCGGAGCATTCAGTTGAAAAGTCCGGAGGCTACGTTGCAACTTTATAAAACCGTGCTCAGCCCATATCTGGAGTATTGCAAACAGTTCAAACGTTGCAACTTTATCAAATCCTGCTCAGCCCACATGTGGAGTATTGCATACAGTTCCGCACGCCCCGGCATAGAAAGGATGTTCAGGCTTTGACGGGGGTGCAGAAGAGGTTTACCAGGATGCTGTCTGGTTTACAGTGGATGTGCTATCATGAGAGGCTGGGTAAATGTGGGCTGTTTTCGCTGGAGCAGCGGGGGCTGAGGGGAGATCTGATAGAGGTTTCTAACATTATGAGACGCGTAGATGGAGCAGAATGTGAGTGTCTGTTCCACGGTGCTGAAATGTCCGATATCAGAGGGAGTGCATTTAAAGGGAGAGGGGATAGGATCAAGGGTAATCTGAGAGGCAAGTACCATTACTCAGAGAGTGGCGGATACCTGGAATGCGCTGCCCGGTATGGTAGTAGAGGCAAATACATGAGAGGCTTTCAACAGACGTTTGGGTTGACACATAGACATTAGGTAGACGGAAGGATATCGACATTGTGTCAGAAAGACACAATACTAGGGTGCTAGGGTTTATTGGATTTGATTTTTTTGTTGGCCGAATGGCCTGTTCCTGTACTATACTGATTTATGTTCTATGTTCTACGTTCAGAGTTCAACACAACACTCCAAGTTTGGTGTAACAACATTTTGCAGACCTGAAAATATACCGTCACGGAAAATATACTGTCGTTGGAGATGGTGAGGAGGAATTGATTGTGGAGAGGACGGGATTAAGTCTTTGAGTCTCCTGAGAGTAAACTGACTGTACTTCAGAAGAAAGAGAGGAAATCGTACAGATGCATATCTGACAAAAGGTGGATTTATTGGGAAAACTGATTTATTTGGCAAACTGATAGCTCGAATGCGAAATAATCAGATTCTAATTACTTCTACGAAACGGGTCGTTTCTCAAAGTTCAATATTGCAAAAGTCTGCCATTTGCCTATTGTTTGTCGCGACTGAGTAGGGAAATATTGATAAATAAAGCAAAAGGGATCATGGTTGAAAATAACTTCGAGAGCCATTAGTATTCCTCTAATATCTCAAGGAAGAGTGTTGTTTAAGCAGAAATTCAGAGAATGCCGAAAACACTACGTAAGGAGTAGCTAAGAAATCTGGGGGTGGAAGTGCGGGTTTAGGGGAGGAGGAGCTAAGATGGCGCCAAATGGTTGCCCCTTCAAGCTCGTCCGCAGTAACAGCTTTACTTAATCTCTTTCGTGTTTTTTCAAGGTGAAAGGGGTCCTGTTAAAGTCTAGGATCTGCAGCTGCGCTCAAATTGTCATTTCCCGTTTGGGTTTCCTGCTCCCGGAGCTCACTGACCGGCCGTTTTCCGACATAACAAGGACCGTCCCGGATGACGCGACTCCGGGAAGCGGCCCTGCGCTGCCCTGTAGACGACCAATTCCATGCCGGTGTCGCCAGCCGAGGCTCCGGGGTAGAAGGAACATCAAAGTTTCGGCAAGGCGGTTGCAGCTGACGGACGAGCGATTGCAGTCACTGAGGCACATGGTCTGTAGTTTTCCGATCAGGACTGTAGGAATGATGGTGTTGTACGCTGAGCCACAGCCAATATAAAGCATCCTGATGTAGGTATTTGTACTGTCCAGGTGACCCAAAGCTGCAAGGAGATTCACCGAGATCGCTTCTGCTATAGATCTATGATTGCGTAGGCAAATTGCAGAAGGTCCAGGTCCTTACTGAGACTGGAGGTGATTATCGACATGACCTACATCTCAAAGCGGTTCATCACCGTAGACGTGAGTGCTCTGGACAGTATTCGTTAAGGCAGCTTTCACTGATCTTGCTGGGCACTGGTATTGTTCCTGCCCTTTCGAAGCAGGTGCGAATTGCCAACCGTAGCAATGCCATTGAAAATGTCTCTCAATACCCCTGCCAGTTGGATGGCAGAGATTTTAGAGCCTTACCAGGTACTCCATAGGGGACTGCCGCCTTGCAGGGTTCACCCTCTTGATGGACAACCTGACGTCGGCCTCCAACGCAGAGGTCACAAGGTCACCGGATGCTGCAGGATCCTCAGAGCTGAAACTTTATTCTTCCTTTCTAATCGAGCATAAACGGGGTTGAGCTCGACTGGAAGCGAAACAATACTGTCCTTCATGATGTTGGGTTTTGCTTTGTCGGAAGTCATAGCTGCAAACCCTGCCAGAGTTGACGTGTACCCGACGTCGCCTCTAAGCACTTTCGGAACTGTTTCTTAGCTCTGGAAATAGTCCTCTGCAAGTCATACCAGGTTTTCCCGTACAGGCCTGGTTCACCGGAGTTAAATGCCACAGATCTGGCCCTACGAACCTCATTGTTCGTCCGCAGGTTTGTGATTGAGAATGTACAGAGAGATTTCATAGGCAAACACTCATCCCCGCAGGGTTTAATGTAGTCGGTGACAACAGCGGCATCCTGGTGGCGCGTCAGTGCTGATCGACAGCGAGCGGAGATGTTATTTCCAATCCGCACAGATGGTGGACTCCAGAGTCGAAGGTGAATCCCTGAATACAGTCCAGTCCTGTAAAAGCTCCAGTGACTCCCTTGTCCATATTGTCCTCCACCTCACTACTGGACGGGGATTAGAGAGCAAACTGATAGAAATAACAGGACATTCATTGGTTATAGAGCGAGATTTCAAGATAGTATGGCCCCCAGGCAGAAGGGTCGGTGAAATTTCGGATAATGGCCTTAGCATTGTTAATGTGGGTGTTGGGGGGTGGGAGGAAAACAGCCAAGGTTGTGAACCGCAGCCTTATCAAATACATGGACAAGACGAGTAACGATATCCTGCAAAGTGAGTTCCGGTATTTAGGTGATAAGTTAAAGGGCCGGACCACAAGGTCGGTGGTATCGAGATTGCTACCCTTACCACATGTCACTGACGCTTGAAATATGAACATGACACAGTTCAACACGTGGGGAAGGAGACAGGATGCAGAATGTGGATCATTGGACTCTCTTACACGGAAGGCAGGACGTTCACAACGGGAACAGATCGCACATCAACTGCACGGGAACCAATTTCGTTGTGTCGAGGTTTCCTGGTTCTGCTCCGAGACGTTCAAAATGAAGTTGTGGTGATATGGAAATGAGTGTGACAGGTCATCTAGTGAAGTGGTTGTGGGGAATGTAGATATTATGTCTGCATTAAAAGAAATGATTGAGAGGTTGGGCATGGTGGGACTAATAATCTGAATCGCGTCTATTTCAATACAATGAGTGATTTAGGGAAGGATCAACACGTGGGTTTATGCTATTATAGCCAATGGTAACAATTACATGCGGGGTGGCAGCGCCGGCAGCTCAATGTTCCGCGGTTCAGTTGTTTCATAAACGATAGAAAGGTGAGGTGGTTATTAAAGAGGAAAGGGCGGCATTACTAGTCATGGAAGATGTGACAACAGAGCTCGGGCAGCCCCGACTGGAGGACTCCTCCAATGAGTCTGCATGAGTACAACGGAATTAAACCAAACCGATGATCACGTCACTGACTACATTGAAAAGCGGCGGAACTGAGAGGAGCCAATTTGCAGAAACGTCAGAAAAAATAAAGGTTGTGTTCGTAGTTCAGTTTAACATTCAACACATTGACTGGGACTTTGATTCTGTAAAGAAATGGATGGGATAGAATTGACCAAATCTGTTCAAATGAATGCTGGGTAAGTGGGAGGTCTTCAGAAGCGGTATTTAGTGTACACTGCTCCTATATTCCTGTTAGAACAAAATCCAAAGTCCACCCTTCCTACAGAAGCTTGCTTTTAAAGGGGTATATTTACTTTTGTCAGGCAGACGGGCTGAATAACAAACGTGAGGAATAAACACCATTTAAGAGGGCACAAGAGGGAAATCAGCAGGTTTAAAATCTGTCCTGATGTTGCTCTAGCAGAAAACGTGAAGGGGACTTAGCAAGACAGATAAATAGACAGAGAGAGAGAGAGAGATAGATAGATAGATAGATAGATAGATAGATAGATAGATAGATAGATAGATAGATAGATAGATAGATAGATAGATAGATAGATAGATAGATAGATAGATAGATAGACAGACAGACAGATGGATAGACGGATAAATTTGCTTTGAATCAATTAGGGAGGCTAATGTCCAGATCCTTGAAAAGTTGTCCACGCGAACCTCGTGGGAGACAAGTCCATTAATTTCTGGGGTCTCGGCTGAGATATTTGAAAGATCCTTAATCGCGATTCAGAGGCCAGGTGACTGGAGAACAGGTATTGTCCTTTTTTTCTGCTCAGGAAAGGCTCGGATTATGTCGGTAAATTACACGCCAGTGAGTCTGAAGCCGGTAGTGGGTAAGTTATTTCAAGGTACTCGAAGGGACGGTATATATATGGTCGGTATTTCGATAGACATGGCATTATTGTCGAAATTCAACTTGGCTCTGTGAGTGGTACGTCATATATCAGCAATCTTACAGACTTTTTTTCTAGGAGTTACCAGAAAATCTGATGAAGACGTGTCAGTGGATCTCGTTGACTTGGACATCAGCAAGGCTTTTGACAAAGCCCACACTGGAGGTTAGTCCAGACGGTTCAGTCCCTTTCTTTCGGTGGGATGTGATAATCCGGATTCAGCATGACTGCGGTAGAAGCCAGAGAGTGAAGTGATATGGTTGCCACTCTGAATGGAGGCCTGAAAATAGTGGAGAGCCGCAGTGATCACCGCAGGCTCTGTTGTTAATGCGGACGTGTGGGACGTTGCACACTGGGAGGACTGACCAGCGTGGGACGTACACATGGAATAGTACGGCACTGAGTAGCGCAGTGAACAAAGGGGTCTGTGAGTACCGATCCATTATTCATTGATAGTGGCGTCTGAGGGAGATTGGGTCGTAAAGCGGGTTTGGGCAGTTAGGCATTGACAAATCAGACTATTTAGCTGAGGATGTAATTCTGAAGTTGAATTGTACGTTGGCGAGACTCCGTTTGGAGAATTGTGTGGAGTTCTGATCAAATACCTACACAAAAAAATCACTGAGAGTGATCAAATACAGAGAAAGTATACAAGGCCTTTGTTGAAACTTGAAAACCTGATTTATAGGGAATGCTTGAATCGGTTCGGACATTTATTTTGTTTTCCTTATCCTGAGCACAGGAGAATGTGGGGAGATTGCACAGAGGCATACAAATTATGAGAGGTAAATGGAATCAGGCTTTTGTCACTACAAATTATGAGAGGTAAATGGAATCAGGCTTTTGTCACTATTTGGGTGAGACTAAAACTGCCGTTCATAGGTTAGGGATGAAAAGTAAAATATTTAAGGGAAACTGATGGGGAGCTCTATTTCACGAGTGGGGAGACTGTGCAACTAGTTGCCAGCGAAAGCGATGGACATGGGCTTGAAGTAACATTTAAGACAAATTTGGGTAGGTGCGTGAATGTAACGTTACGGAAGTCGAGGCAGAATTTGACACGGACTGGATGGGTCCAGTTTTTTGTGCTGTGGTACACTATTTCACTGACTCTTCTGAAATACATTGAATGAACATCGAACCCATTGTTTGTCATGCACCGCCAAGAGTTCAGTGTGTTACCTAATGTCACAATGAGTAAAAAGAGACCGAGACAAACACTGGTTGTTTGTTCACTGTCCTGTAGCTAATGTAGCTAAGGGGGCATTAATTGGCTTAAGGGACTTTCCTCCTGGTGTATAAGGGCTCACTGAACCACCGCATCTGCGCAAGTTGGCACTTTTCGTAAAATGATCGACGCTTCTGGCAGAAAATGGGATACCCAGCAATTTATTGTATCGTCTCAATTTACTATCCCGTACTGGCAGCCGTTGGTATTCCAGGTAAGGTCACGGAAATGCCGAGATCTGCGACATACTGTAGTCTTTAATTTATGCGCTGCAATTTAGAGCAGTCGTGTTTCGCTGTTCAAGTCTTTTCATATAAAATCACTCAGGAAATAATGAAAAAAGAAACAGTTTTCCTCGATTTGTTTAAAATGTGAGTTCCGTGACTTCGACGACTTTACTGTTTTTTTTTTTTGTTTTAATGTACTGTATCATAACCTTACACATTTTTGTTTTGGATGTAATGAATTTGCCGCTGATATTAAACCTGAGTCTGGTTCAGATTCTAATACAAAGTGATTGTGTTTGATTCATGATGTCCTCTATCTGGAGTAGTTATGGTGACTGTCCTGTGTATTCAGCCAAATGGTATGTGCTGTCCTGGCTGTCAGTCCATTGGAAACTGATATCTGAAGGGTTAACGAAATTTTATAAGGTATCCAGGAGAAAAGTGAAATTAATCCAGAGGGAAAAGTGTTCTATGGAAATACCTCGAATTTAGGATTAACGAGAACCCAGTTTATTCTAGAGGGGTAGAGCTATGCAGCACTAAAAAGAGTTATTTCATCCAACGATTCCATGTCAAATAAGATGCTGCGCGATGTTTCAGCGTTCGCCTCACAACCTTTCAAACGCTTTATAACAATTCACCCGTCCAACTGCCTTTTGTTATTGGATCTCCTGCAGCCACGTCATCGCACAGCATGTTTCACCTAATTGCCACATTTGTATAAAAGTTGCCCCTCAAATACCTATTGAACCTTCCCCACTCAATTTATACCCGCGCCGTCAGGATCAGGATTCCGCAACCCTGTAAGAATAGACTGGGTGAATTTACACTGTCTCTGTCCCTTGTGGTTTTCTGTGCGTCAGTGTGATTAACTCCCATCTACCTGCGCTGCAGCGAGTAATGTCCGGCTCTGATCAATCTCTCTCTGCAAAGCAGTTTCTAAAATCCTGGAAACATTCTGGTAAATTGTTTCTGAATTAATTCAGTGTGAGCCTCTTCATTTAGAATGCGACCGCGATGTACAGGCATAACGTGCGCATTTGCATCCCCATCCAAAATTCTCTACCCCATTCCTTCACTGATGAAGCTTATCGATCCTAGCTTCGTAACCACCCTGTCCTCCTTATGTTCCACTTTCAGTGAATCATGTTCTTGAAATACAAGATCCCTCTATTCTCGAGACTCCACAGAGCCCTAATGTTCGCTGAGAAACTCCTACCGCGCTAATCTTTCCAAAACAAAAAAGTCCATGTTTCCCAATTAAGCTTCAGCATTCCATTATTTGACCAACTTACTGAACCGATAAAGAAAGCAGCCTGATGTTTGATAGCTGACCTCGCTCTCCATTAGACAATCTATTTAATTGCCGTCTGTAAATTTATTCCCAGGGTTTTGCACATTGTTATCCAAATCTTCGATATAGATGACACATGACAATTGGCCCGGCAACGATCGCCGAACCAATCACTATTCGCTGACTTGCGATCCCAGAAACAAATTTCTACAATGGATTTCTTCTCCCTACCACCAAGGATTACCATGATGGAACTGACGGCTTTGTAATGCATTGATCGGAACTCACACGGAGTATCGTGAGCAGTTGTGGGCTCCACCTCCAACAACAGATGTGCTGGCATGTGGGAAGGTCCAGACGAGGTTCGCGAGAATGATCCCAGCAAAGAAAGTGCGAACATGTGAGGAATGTTCGATGTTTCATGGACTGTACACTTTGGGGTTCAGAAGTGGGATCTCATTGTAATATATCAATATTGAAAGCCCGCATACTGTTGATGTGGAAAGGATGTTTTCAATGGGGGGGGGGAGTCTAGGGCCAGAATTCACAGCCTCAGTTATGCGTCCAATTAGAACAAAACTTAGGGGGAAATATAATTTGACTCCTTGGTGCTGATGAATCCATCCCCTGTCAATTTAATCGAAATATAGCAAATCCATGGTTGTTGCCCCTCTGACGTTCAGGTGTAAACTGTTCTCCTTGTGCAGAACACATTGAAAAAAGTGATACCAATATTCCAATATTCCAGAAATCTGAGTCTTTGCGCTTTCCACATAAACTGCAGCCACGAATTCAATTGACTTGACTTCCAATTCTTAGCATCACTCGCAGAAGACGCTCGCATTAATCCACATTTATTAAAAGGATTGCATTACCACTTCCGTGGCTTGCTTTTAACCTCTTCGCGAGCTGCTTACTTTCACCGAGAAATACTCCGTCCGGTTCCCTGCCTGTGTCTGTTGTGCAATCGTGCACAGCCAGTCCCCTCTGAACGCTGGGAAAGAACGCGAGACCAGCATAAATGAACATCTCCATCGGTATTGACCGGAGAGAAGAACATGGGGCCAAGAGAGTTAATGAGGGTTGCCCTCAACCGGTCTGATCCAAATATACCCTGTTGTCTGTTCTCTGCTTCATAAAACCATCGGAGTTCGAACCGCTTTCCTTCGCGGAACTGGCGAGAGCTCAGTTACCTGTCGCTGAAGGGGTGTCAGGGTGATCGATCACCAACATCTCATCTCAGTCAGCGCAGGCATATTGTGGGAAGTGGCGCGATCTGGACTATAAGCCTTACAATGCAAATAAAATCACGCTGAGCATTCGAGACCCATTAAGCAATGAATATTTTTCTTTTGTTTCAGTTAATTTAGCGGCGATTGTGATCCTGTCTCGCAGAAATTGTGGGCTCTCCAAATGTATCACTCGCTACCTCGTGGCCATGGCGGCAGCTGATCTGATGGTCGTTGTCTTTGGTGTTGTTTTGGAAAGAATCAATGCTCTCTATTTGTATGCTGACTTCTTGATGAAACCTGGGCTGTGTGCTCTGGGACTTATTCTGGGGAGTGCAACCATGGATTGTTCCGTTTGGCTGACGGTCGCTTTCACTTTCGATCGCTCCGTGGCGATCTGCCTTCAGAAGCTACGGCCCCGATATTGTACGGAGAGAATAGCGACCGTGGTGATCGTGGCAGTGGCCGTAGGTAGCTGTGTTCAGACATTTCCATTTTACTTTGCAGGAGAACCAGGGGCGTGCATTCCCAAACCCGAGTACTATACATCATCCCTGTGGAGAGGTTACGAGTTATTTGATATCATCATGACCCCATTATTACCAATTGGTTTAATTCTGCTGTTCAATGTTTTAACCACCAGATCTATTATAGCAGCGAATATGGTTCGCCGTGGACTTCGGAGCAATACTGACAACAAAAGTGATCCAGAGGTTAAGAACCGGAGAAAGTCAATGGTTTTGTTGTTCTCTCTGTCCGGCAATTTCATATTATTGTGGATAACGAACATTGTACACTCCATGACCTGGGCAGCGGTAAACGTTCATTTCACAGACAAATATTACAACACGCCTTCATTTATCCTACAAGTGTTCGGGGATATGCTGATGCTGCTCAGTTCCTGCACCAACACGTGTATCTATGGACTGACACAGAGGAAATTCCGGGATGAGCTGAAGAATGGGGCGAAGTATCTGTTTACACTGAATGGGAAGCTCTGTAAATAAAATGTAAATGTAATTATCACAAATTGTGTTTTGTCATAAATATGTAGATATATTTGTATCGCTGTTCAGTGGCGTACTAATTTCTATTTTCACTCTATAACTCATTGTGTTTTGCATAGAAACGTGACCAGCGAATTAAGCAGCAACAAACTGATTATTATCTTTGCGCACCACGTGCTTATTTATACCTAAACATTAGATTAAATTCCTCTGTGGTAGATGAAGAACTGAAACTCAGAACTAAGAATGACGAAGTTCAAATATCAAAGTAGTTTTATAAAATAATACGCCGATGACACGAGATACGACAATGAACATGCAAAATCAGACAAAATGTACAAAGCACTGTGAGTCTGTAGAAATTTGTAAACGTTTAAATGCCGAATCTGGGGAAACTTTTACCAATATACCTGCAATACATTTGCAATATCTGGTCTCCAATCCAACCACATTACTCCGAACTCTGCTAACTTCTTTTCCATTGCGAAAGAGGTCGGAAGTCACAACTGCAAATTTCTCTCCATAGATGCTGCCTGAATTGCTTAGCTTTTTGCTGCGTGTATAAAAACTCGGCTGAATCTAAATGCATGCTGTACGTCAGTGACCCTTATGCATGTGCAGATATCAATCATGTCAGTGTCACGTGCTAATATTCAGTATTACGAAATCAACAGCTATGCATGTTGTGGAAGTGGGGTGTGATTGGGGACATCCTATTCCCTTCACAAACACGTAATCAGGATTGCAGGAATTCATGACCATGTAAGGGTTTCAGGCACCTGAAGGATCACCAGTGCCTTTCGTTATTACGTCCTTTTCCCGCGTTTATACAAACTCATTGGAATTATAGTACTGTGTCATTTAGTTTCCTTCCATTAAATCAGATCTAACTATGTTGTAGTCCAAGAGGTTCCGAAACTATTTATGCCATGTACTTTTACCATTAGCAGAGGGGTTCGTGGACACCAGAATGGAAACTCTATTGCAACGGAAAATATTACTGTTGAATCTTGCATTATATTTAATAGATTTCAAAGCACAGCATGTTCTTTTTTTACATTTTGTGAGCAAGGGACGGAAGCATTCCTTCATTGCCTGTGTGACCACTGTAGCTTTGCCACAGATGGTTATTTAACTGAGGAGCAGGAGAGAACATTACGCGTATTTTCCCGATTTCTTTTATAATTGAAACGTGAGCAAGTATTGTGTTGCAACTGTTATGAGTGATGAACAGTTCTGATGGACAGTGGGGTGCAGAGTTACCCATCACCCCCGCCCCGTGAACCACGAACCATTACTGTTGCTATGCTGCTCATGAGAGAGAGAGATGGAAAACATGCAAGAGCATCTGCTACAGATAAGAGAGGGGAGACAGACTGTTGATTTACTGTATTATGACTTCTGCAAGGGTTATTTATCTTCTACTATTTTGCTCATTAACATTCCTCAGTGGAATGCAGGAGTGCGCTGGTTTGACGGACACAGTCATTCAAAATTGATTGATATCTGAGTAGGGATAAAAGACAGGTCTGGAGAGACACCCTTCAGACACACCAGGAGACACACTAGTGGACACTGATTGAGTGTTGGAACCCACAAGGAAAGGTTGGGGCATCGGAGACCGAACCAGGAGATCGGTCAGTTAAACTCACAGTGTTACAGCAGGGCCGGTGGAGACTTGAGTGTGCGTCCACTCATGCCAGAGTGACGAGTCCACCACAGAGGAACGGTCTAGCTGAATGACAGAGGGGTCATAACTGAATGGCCACAACGACCCGACGGATTTAGAAAGGAGTAAAAGGTTTGCCTGCCGCAGCAGTTGCTGTTACATCTCTCTCTCTCTCTCTCTCTCTCTCTCTCTCTCTCTCTCTCTCTCTCTCTCTCTCTCTCTCTCTCTCTCTCTCTCTCTCTCTCTCTCTCTCTCTCTCTCTCCAACGATTACAACACAACAACCATAACTACATCAGCACTCATGAACTGAACTGAACTTTATACTTTTCTATAACAATTCATTTGCCCCTAGACATCGATAGAGCTTGTTTATTATTGCTTATTATTATTCCTACACTTTTAGGTTTATTATTGCTAACTTGTGTTTTATATATATATATATATATTCATTAGTGGTATCGTTTTGCTTATTTTACTAATAAACACTTTTGAATATAGTACCACCAGACTCCAACGGATTCTTCGTTCTCTGCTGGTCTGACACCCAGTTACGGGGTATGTAACACAACACCCGAGTGCAAAATGTCCTTCCATATCCGGACAAAGTTCTCCGGCGATAAAGACCCCAGACAAATCCTAAAGAAGGGGCTCGATCAGAAACATCGACTGTTTATTCAGCTCCAACATTTTGAGTGAATTTCACTAGATCTCCGTCATCTGCGTTATCTCTTAAATTTGAGATATAATCGGCATGATAATTGTTTGATGTAGTAGGCATTCTGTATGAATCATTTATCACCGAGAGCGGCCATTTCAAGCGCATGGCTTTGCGTCTTTCTCTGTCCGGGTGTTATTCTCTGCCTCCGGGATGAACTAAATGCCGATCAGTCTGTACGTAATTAGCAGTGTTCTCCTCTTACCGAGGAAAAAGGCCTGGCAGCACAGAAGTCTTTGGAAAACATAACCACCCTCCTAATTTCCAGAATTAAGTTGACAGCCCAGGCTGTGTTTTCTCCCTACAAAGGACCAACCGTTTACTTCTGCATTTTGTACGAGTTTTGAAGAATCACGGCGAATTTGAAATTGAGACAGAAAAGATGTTAAAGAACCCTCAATTGCCCGCCACTGCTGAACAAAACAGATTCTTGATCAAAATCTGATTTCAATTGAAATGCATTGATACAACGTTCCCTGAAATGCAGATCATTAGAAATAGCTCCTGCGAATTGAATCGAGTTAAAGCAATGATGCTGCTCTCTGGGACAGTGATTATAAATTTCTGCAAATTTGCTGATATTTTGTTCCACTCCTGAAGCTGAAGTGACCTGAATTGATAAAGTGTGACTGTATTACACTTTATTTAATACTGAAGTTATTAAACAAACTGTGTTAGTTTGAGATGCACCACCGTTCTGAGGTGTTGTGTCGTTCGTATAAAATCCATCACTATTAGGAGCAGATAATTAGGCGTGATTAAATTTTGTTTATTTTAGAGGAGGGGAAAGGTGATAGATGAATCCAGGTGAAAGGCGAAGAGCTGGAGCGGAAGAAATCTGATAAGAGAGCACAGTGGAGTGCAGGAAAGCTGGAAGTAGTTAGGGACGCCGTGTGAGGTGATAAGCGGGTGAGAATAGCCCAGAGTGGGGAATAGAAGGAAAGGGAGAGGGGGGGGGGGAGGGATCTCTTTTTATCGACATTCATGACACCAGGTTGGAGGCCACCTAGACGGAAAATAAGTTGTCTCTCCTGCCTCTTGAGGTCAGCCTCACTGGGGCACAAGAGGAAGCAATGGACGGAACATGTCGGATCGGGAAAGGGAATCAGAATTAAAATGTTTGGACGCCGGGAAGCTCCGCTTTTCACGGATGGGGCGGTGGTGCTCGAGGAAATCAGCCCCAGTTTATCCCGGGTCTCTCCAATGTAGAGAAGGCCGCACTTGGAGCACCAGACACAATGGACGATCACAGCAGATTCGCAGGTGAAGTTTTGCCTTACCAGGCAGACTGTTTGGGCCCGGTCTGATGGTGAGGGAGGAGATGAAGGTGCGGGTGTAGTACTTTGGGTGCTTGCAGGGATATGCACCGCGAGGGAGATAGGTGCCGAGGGCTGAATGAAACAGGGCGTCATGGAGGGAGAGATCCCTGTGGAAAGCAAGAGATGGGAACGGGAGCTAGTGATATCTTTGTTGGTAGCATCACTTTAAAAATGGGATCATCCCATTCACGCTCACCAAGTTTTCCGCCACTTTACCGGCGATGGACTTCCTACCATCCCATGACGTTGCGCACCCCAAAAAAAATCATTATTTTCAACTTCCGCCATCTCCAAAGAGATCGTAGAAACAATCTTATTTTTACCTCTACCCCCAACCACACTCCGCTTTTCACAGCGATCGCTTCCACCGTTATTCAATTGCCATTCCGTCCGTCACCATTCATCTCCCTCCCGGCGCTTACCCCTGCAAGCGGCCACAGCGCTACACCTGCCCATCCACCTCCTACCCCACCACGGTCTTTGTCCCCAAGCAGCCCTTCCAGGCGAGGCAACAATTTACCTACGAATCCACTGGGATAGTCTGTGTGTCCAATGTTCCCGAAGCGGCTTTCTCTACATTGGCGAGATTCAGCGTTAATCGTGGGACATTTCGTCGAGCAGCTCAGCTCCATCCGCCAAAAACAGATCTTCCCGCAGGCCAAACATTTTAATTTCGCTTCCTACTCCTGTTTGGACATGTCGTTCCGCAGCTTCCTCTCTTTTTCTATGATGAGACCATCCTCAGGGTGGAGGAGCAACAACCTATATGTTGTCTGGGTAGCCTCCTCCCTGACGGCATGAATATCGAATCTCCTTCCGGTATAAATAATGATCACCCTTCTCCTTTTGTTCTCTTCCTCAATCTGGCCTTTTACCTCTTCTCTGCTGCCTATCACCTCCTCGTCGGTCCTCACCAGCTTCCCTTTCTCGTAGGGTCCATTCTCCAGTTTAATCAGATTCATTCCTCTCGATCCTTTTCGTTTTCCTGTCAACCAGGCTTGATCTATTACCTTCCAGCTATCCGTCTCCTCCTCTGTTACCTTCTTTATTCTGGCGTCTCACCACTTCGTTCTGGAGGAGTGTCTCGGCCCGACACTTCGCCTGTTTATTCATTCCCAAAGATGCTGCCTGACCCGCCGAGTTCCTCTCGCAGTTTGTTTCTGTCGCTTTTAGTGTTTTTGTTGAGAGACATCGTGACGGAGCTGAAAGTCAAATGTGTCATTGCGATATTTTTGAGCCATTGATGCCTCTTGCATTTCACAATAATGAAGTTGAATTAAAAGCCGGGCGCCCCATAATGTTCATGTTATTAATGACTCTGAAAACCTGTACTCAGATAAAGCACTTTAATGGCCAGGAGCTTTCCATCCTTGCGGCTGCAAACATTTGGAACGAGTTACTCTCAGAAACATCAAGCTGTCATTGTCTCACGATGTGATTCTGAAGTGGTCATTGGTCTAATGATACATTAGTAGATTTGTAGGTGGACAGTGTGGGATTTATTTGTCAGTTTCATGGCTCCGATTTGTGACTATCCCATTGACGAGGTGAATGCTATGAGTGAGTTGATTAGGTAGTAGTTCGTTATAACATTGAAACTTGCAATGTGTTTGAACAACATTGCTTGATATTCAGGGTGTGTTCTCCAGTATTCTCATTTTGTTGGTCTGGCGCTAACATTTGGGATTATGTCACACCATGTATTTTGTTCTAGTCTACTTTATGTGATACATTCGAGAGGTTACCGAGTGTTTCAGCCTGCTGAAGGAAATGAGCAAAGTTCCGAATGACAATAGATGAGCTTGGCAGGGATCCTCAGGGAAGAGTGAAGGGCATAAAGTGTTGAAACTGGAGAGTTCTGTCCATTCATCCAGGGAGAATTTGGAGTGACACCGATAATCAATGGGCAACATTCTGATCTCCTTATTGAAAGGAGAAGAGATTGACGCTGGTCACGTAGGCCACCAGTGTGGAATCCATTTCACAATGAGTGACAGAGGAGAGTTCAGCACCTCCTCCGGCTGCTGCCTGAGCTCAGTCTGACAGACGAGGTAAAGAGCTCAGATGTTGCAGCACGTAGCACAGGTCATAAAGAATGAAGGCATTTTCAAACAATGTGGGACGTCCACCGCATGAATCATCTTGTTCCAGATAACCATCACCCCATACAATGTCCATACAGGATGAAATCTCCTGAGAGGACTAGCAGGTACAACCGAAGATTTTGTGAGGTCCCGCATCTTGGGGTCGCTGAAACTCTGACTACTACTAGAAGCCTGGAGTCTGCCGCGGGCTCTACTGGCCACTGAATTGTTCGTGATGGTGAAACCATCGAGCAGGACGACAACGAGGAATGGGATCAGAGTTGAAAATACAGAACGAAGGACACCCATTACTGTCCAAAATAGTGACACAAGTAACTCTCATCTCGACATGCAAAGGCATGTTAAAGGAAGGATATATATGGCCGACAGATAGCGGTTGACAGTTTCAGAGATTGCACTCTTTCCCCGCGATGGTATGACAATCGTCACCACGTTCACTGTGAAAAGCAGAAGTACAGAAATCATACATCAAACTGAGAGCCTGGGTGTGCCAATGTCTGTTTTATCGCCCCAATATATCAGCCACTATCGTTACAAGTGAATGGACAAGACATTGAACAGGTGCGGAAGTTTGAATAGCTTGGCAGCTGTCTGAAAGATGACGGGAGATGTGAAGTTGAGATCAGAAGGGGAATAGGTATTGGCTAAGACCCAGTTCATGAAGCTAAATGATCTACTATGCAATCAGAAGGTAGACATCCAAAAGTAGAATCCGCTTCGTCGAGTGTTACGTGTGGTCAGTGCTGAGGTGAGGATCAGAAACATGGACCCTGAGGAATGATGACATGAAACGAATTGATGCTTTTGAAACGTGATGCTGTCGACGAATGTTGAAGATCAGCTGGTAGAGTAAGTTTCAAATGAGAGGGTTTTGTCTGAAGTTGATAGACCACGGAGAGCTTTCTAAGCCCCTACCTCTCCTTGTATAGAAAACCTATCATCACCCACCCACCGTATTTTCCCACTCGTATTTGTTATTCACATCTTGGAAAAAAGGCACAAGCGGTTGAGTCTATCTTTGCCTCTTACGATCGTGCATAACTCTATCAAGTCACCTCTCATCCTCCAAAGAGATAATCCCAGGCTCGCTCCAGAGCTTTCCAATCCAGAACGAATCGATTTTTGCTTCGCAGTAGCAACGTATCTAACCAGATCCACATCTCTACCGTTTTCCGGAACTGTGCCAATGAATATACAATTTTAAGAGTTTAAACTTTCTTTCAAATACCCATACAGTGCCTATGAAAAGTATTCACCAACTTGGAAGTTCTTGTTTTATTGTTGTACAGCATTGTATAATAGTGGATTTAATTTGGATTTTTTTATCAGCAATAAACATAAAAAATTCACTCCATGTTAAAGTGAAAGCAGATCTCTAAAACGTGATCTAAACTAATTACAGATATAAAACTTAGCGTGACTGGGGTAGAAGAAAGAGAATGTGGGAGGGCGAGATTGGGGTGATATATGGGGAGGGGGAGCGGGAGAGAGAAAGGTGGCGAGAGTGATAGAGCTAGGTAGAGAGAGTGAGAGAGGGGAAGAGGGACATGGAGACGGAGAGAGAGAAACTGTGCAGAAAGCGAGTGTGGAGAGAGGGGGATTTGGGGGTAGAAAGAACCTGGGAGTGAGGTAGGAGAGAGCAATGTGCAGCGAGAGAGAGAGAATGACTGGAGGGGACAGTGGAGAACAGAGACAGGAGAGAGAAACCGTGTAGAGAGAGAGGCTGGGTGACGAGAGAGATTTCAAATGGCTGAAGATATAGGAGCCTGGGGGAGACCGAGATGCCCAGAGAGACACAGGGGGGAGAAAGTGACCAGGCCTGGGCAGAGATGTGGGAGACTGTGCGGACGTGGTAAGTCATGGATGAGGGGGTCTTGGGAAGAGTGAGTGAGTGAGTCAAAACCGAGAAAAATGTACCCTGAGGGTCTAGAGGGCTTTCCGCCACGCATAGCATTCTGGGACTGCAGTGCCACCATTGTAAAGTGGGGCCGAATAATCCAACCCGCATCTGCGCTCTCCCTCCCTCGTAACATTCTTCGCCACCGCTCTCTCTCTCTCTCTCTCTCTCTCTCTCTCTCTCTCTCTCTCTCTCTCTCTCTCTCTCTCTCTCTCTCTCTCTCTCTCTCTCTCTCTCTCTCTCATCTCCAACCTCCCTCCTTGTGGACGACATTTCCGAATATAACGTTTACAGTGCTGTATGCTGCTTTCGTCGTCGTCGTTAGGTCGCATCTGGAATTTCCAGCTTGCGAACGATTTCCCGCATGTCGCTCTGTCCCGACACTTGTCCACAACATCCCTAGTCTTGTCCAGCTTGGTCCAAACCTTGACGTTATCCAGCCACGTTGTTCTTTGCCTTCCTCTTAGTTTCTTTCCCTCCACCTTTCCACATAGCAAGTCCGACACGATGTTATCTCTCCACGATATGTCCACAATAAGCAACTTTTAACTTTATGATCTTTTCCAGCAATATCCGTGGTCTATCAACTTCAGACAAAACCCTCTCATTTGAAATTTACTCTACCAGCTGATCTTCAACATTCGTCGACAGCATCACGTTTCAAAAGCATCAATTCGTTTCATATCATCATTCCTCAGGATCCATGTTTCTGATCCTTACCTCAGCACTGACCACACGTAACACTCGAGGAAGCGGATTCTACTTTTGGATGTCTACCTTCTGATTGCATAGTAGATATTTTAACTTCATGAACTGGGTCTTAGCCAATACCTATTCCCCTTCTGATCTCAACTTCACATCTCCCGTCATCTGTCAGACAGCTGCCAACCTATTCAAACTTCCGCACCTATTCAATGTCTTGTCCATTCACTTGTAACGATGCCATCATGAGTGAGTCTTCAGTGTTTGTTTTGCTTACCACCATCGATTTTGTTTTCATAGGGTTGATTTTTAGTTCGCATTCAAGGCTTTTCTCATTCACTTTATTCAGTATAATTTGCAGTTCTGTCAGCTAACAACGCGGTTTCGTCCGCATACCTGATGTTTCCCACCTTCCGGCCTCCGATTGGAATACCTGTTTCCTGATGGTCTCATTCCCGGAATATCCATTCTCCGTAGAGGTTGATCAAACCAGGCGAGCCAACGCAACCTTCAGCAATATCCGCACACCTGATGTTTCCCACCTTCCGGCCTCCGATTGGAATCCCTGTCTCCTGATGGTCTCATTCCCGAAATATCCATTCTCCATAGAGGGTGATCAAACCATGCGAGCCAACGCAACCTTCAGCAATATCCGCACACCTGATGTTTCCCACCTTCCGGCCTCCGATTGGAATCCCTGTCTCCTGATGGTCTCATTCCCGAAATATCCATTCTCCATAGAGGGTGATCAAACCAGGCGAGCCAACGCAACCTTCAGCAATATCCGCACACCTGATGTTTCCCACCTTCCGGCCTCCGATTGGAATCCCTGTCTCCTGATGGTCTCATTCCCGAAATATCCATTCTCCATAGAGGGTGATCAAACCAGGCGAGCCAACGCAACCTTCAGCAATATCCGCACACCTGATGTTTCCCACCTTCCGACCTCCGATTGGAATCCCTGTCTCCTGATGGTCTCATTCCCGAAATATCCATTCTCCATAGAGGTTGGACAAATCCGGAGAGCCTTCCGCCTGGTTTAATACATGCCCATGGTGATAGCCCATTTTCTGCCCTGACCGCCGCTTCCTGTTTCCAATACAATTTCCTTATTCTCCCATCCCAGATCGTACTTGTTCAGCATCTCTGTTACTTTCTCATGTCTTTCTTTATCAAAAACCTTTTCATATTCAATAAAGCATAAGTAGATGGTCTTTTGTGCCTCAGTGCATCTGTCCAGGAAGTTTTCCATCGCAAATGTTCCTTCCCTTGTTCCTGAGCCTTTACGAAAACCAAACTGTGTTTCTTCAGTTTCACCGCTGATTGTACCTTTCATTCTGCCGAACACTTTTTTCAACATTAACTTGACGCAGTGAGACATTATGCTTATCGTCCTGTGTTCGTTACATTTTATTGTCCATGGCTTTTTTGGTAAGTCGATAAATACCGATTTGAGAAAGTCCTCCGGAAGATTTCCTGTCATATAACTGTTGTTTAGTATCGCTGAAAGGTTCGATTTTCCCTTCGGGCCAAGTGATTTCAGAATTTGAGTGGAAATCTTATCTTCACCGGCCGCCTTTCTGACTTTTAGACTCCAAATCGCACTTTCCATCTCTGACATCAATTGTTTTTCTGCTGATTAGTCATTTGATTTGATTGTGGTAAATCCTCAATCCTGCTATCTTCAAATAATTCCGAGATGTATTAAACTCATCTGTCCATGATCTCTTCTTTATCATGGCATGGATTACCACTACCGTCTTCCATACACCCAGCTGATGGCACAGTCCTCCTTCATTTCCTCATATCCTTTGCCTGTTGGTGGAGGCCTCTATAATCATGACTTCGTTCATTCTGCTCAATTTCACCGCACTGTTCATTCATCCAATTCTCTTTCGCTTCTTTACATTGTCTTTCAATCAATCGGTGCAAGACTTTGTATCGTTCATTATCCCGATGTTGTACCTGATGCTGCTTTAGGTTGTGAAATCGCAGACCTGCGTTTTCCTCTTAAGAATATCCTCTCCTCACCAATACTCCTCGCAACGATCACGCGGCTGCACAAGTCAGATGGGTGGAAACGGATGAACCACAAATCAAGAAAACAACATTATGACCGGATTCTATTGTTCTACGGTTTCGCACGCTTCACTGCTACTAGATCTAAAGGCAAGCCTTGTACTTGTACCTCAGAGTTCCACACATGTGGACTCTCCATGATATCTTGCTCAAATAAAAGATTATCCAATTGAAATCTGGTGTCGAATTTCATTTTGAAATATCTCTGACAAATTGCTGTAGTCCAGCAGGATCCCGACAAAACGGGGTGGCCCGATGGAGTAACTGAGAGTCGCAGAGGCAATTTC
This sequence comes from Hemitrygon akajei, assembly GCF_048418815.1. Taxonomy (NCBI): domain Eukaryota; kingdom Metazoa; phylum Chordata; class Chondrichthyes; order Myliobatiformes; family Dasyatidae; genus Hemitrygon; species Hemitrygon akajei. The sequence continues at coordinate 1,851,343 of NW_027332005.1, read as the reverse complement.
GAGTTCGCCACCCTTTGGGTGTTCCGCTCTGTGCCTCCCTGATCCTGGCCCATGACCGGGTAGAAAGGATGGGATCGGCGGAACCAAGTAGGAAAGACCACAGTATTATGTGAAGTATTGTCTGAAATAAGGAGATCCGGATCCGGATCCTAGTCCCACCCAAGATATTCTCCGATTAGTAAATAAAACCAATAGATATAAATAAGACTTGAAGAGAGGAATGTAACAAAATTTCTTTCGCGCTTGTGCCTGCGACTGACTGTCTTTCCTTTGCAGGACCAGGTAAGTAGATTGAAGTAGGATGGGAAGTAGTACAGTAACGTTGATCAGGAATGCGGAGGAGTTGAGAGAATTCCCTGTAAAGATAAAGATGAAAACAAGGTAAGTAGATTGAAGGAAGATGATAAGTAATGATAGTAATGTTGATGAGTGAAATGCGGGGAGAGTTTTATCTGTAAAGGTAAAGAAGAAATCAAGAAAGAAGCATCCGAATGTTGAACGAGGAAAGAAACCACTGGGAGATCCGCTGGTGTCTCCCGGCTGATGAGGTCTGGTTGGAAAGTGGGTATACTAGCCATGTGATTCCTTTTACTAGTGGCTTGTGTAGTTGGACCAAAGGACGGTGGCTCTACGGGGATCATTTTAGTTAAAGTATATCAAATATTTTCAACAGGAAACTGGTAGCGGAGACGGAGATCCTACGTGGGATTATGATTATATAAAAACGTGCTTTGACTTATGCACTTAACTTTGTTTATTGGTGCCTGTCTCATCGGAGGATGTTGTCCTTGCTTTGATAAGTGGTTGTGTGTTGTGTATGTTCTGTGTGCGCTGCTGTGCTTCACACCCTGGGTCGGAGAAACGTTGTCTCGTTTGTCGGTGTGCGTGTGCGTAGTTAAATGACAGTAAACTGGACTTGAGTTGAATAAGTGCTGGAGTCATCTAAGAGACACCAAACTCCGAAACAACAACAACAACAAAAAATAGACTGACTGACTAAACAATGTCCAAACAAAAGAAAGTGGAGGCGTCTCAATGTTTATGTCCTCACCTAGACAGCCTGTGACCAGGCCGGAATCAGGTCTGGACAAAGTTTTCATGTCAGCAGAAGCGATACGACAGAATCAAACACCCCGAACCCGCTCAGTCAAACGAAGCAGAGGAGCAGGAGGGGGACAAACAGCAAGACAAAGAACTATGCAAGGAAAGATGAGCCCAGTTTTAAGGTCGCTTCTGAACGGTCGAGGGGTCTCAAAAAAAGGACATGTCTATAATTTGCGTATTGGAACAGGAAACGGGGAGAAATAAGAAAGAAGCGAATTCAGAACTCGATCTTGTTACAGAATATCCAAAAAAAAAAATATTATTGGCACCACCGCAGTAATTGGGCTATAGACCCCGTATGAAGTTCGGGCTATGGGACAAATTTGTGAAATTTATAACTCCTTGCCTGGAAATGTTGAGATGTTCTGAAAACTTGTGTGCGGAACCGACTTGGACTGAAGTACAAAGCGCGTTTGAATTCCCCAGAGGAATAGAGGGGGAAACGATAATGATGGATCTTCCGTTACCATGGGGACGTGGTTAAAGGGGACCGTGTTCGACTGCCCGAGTGGGGCAATCAGTCAGCAGAGTGATTTTGGAGAGGGAACCTACCCGAGTGGGGCAATCGGTCAGCAGAGTGATTTTGGAGAGGGATCCTACCCGAGTGGGGCAATCCGTCAGCAGAGTGATTTTGGAGAGGGATCCTGGTGCAGGCAAAAATCAGAAGACAATATAACTGACTTCATTTCCCGTTTCCCTGACACATGATAGAATTGCAGAACAACTCTGCGCTGCCAAAGACAGAATTCAAAAAAACACTTGGACTAAGATTTTAACCAACGACAGCTTATCCTGACATGCCGACCTCTGAAGCATTTCCATCGCACCGCCCGATACACTGAAACATCTCAGCCGAGCGATCACCAGAAGCTCCTTTCTGTGCGTAACAGAGCAGAAACTCTTTCTTTAACTGGACACATCTATTATGGTCCAATGGACAAAGTGGCAGTAGGGTTTTTGAGTGAACAACAGAATCAACGAGTTGAATTGCCAAACTCAGCCCCTCATGTCACTATAGTCAGAAAAGACTGCAACTTCTCAACTACTCGGACCCGTGCGTCAGACTTTACTGGAGTTAAACGGCACACAGTGTCTAACTCTGCCTAATACTAACGCTGCTCTACAACTCCATTCCGCTCAGGCTGGATGTATAATATTTCCTTCTTCATCGTTAAAACAAAGTTTGTCATCTTTGCTCCCCCTGCTTTGCCTGAGCATGTCGTACACGCGTGGCTTTCGCAGGCACCTCCCTCTCGGTGGGCGATAAACAAACATCACGAGGGGCTTGTACATTCCGCCCCACCACACGAAGACTCTATACATAGAAACATAGAAAATAGGTGCAGGAGTAGGCCATTCGGCCCTGCGAGCCTGCACCGCCATTCAGTCAGATCATGGCTGATCATCCAACTCAGAACCCTGTACCTGATTTCTCTCCATACCCCCTGATCCCTTTAGCCACAAGGGCCATATCTAACTTCCTCTTAAATATAGCCAATGAACCGGCCTCAACTGTTTCCTGTGGCAGAGAATTCCACAGATTCACCACTCTCTGTGTGAACAGGTTTTTACTCATCTCGGTTCTAAAAGTCTTCCCCTTTATCCTTAAACTGTGATCCCCTCGTTCTGGACTTCTCCAACATCGGAAACAATCTTCCTGCATCTAGCCTGTCCAATCCCTTTAGAATGTTACACGTTTCAATAAGATCCCCCCTCAATCTTCTAAATTCCAGCGAGTATAAGCCTAGTCGATCCAGTCTTTCTTCATATGAAAGTCCTGCCATCCCAGGAATCAATCTGGTGAACCTTCTTTGTACTCCCTCTATGGCAAGAATGTCTTTCCTCGTGCTTTTATATACACGACAGATCATGTATACGGCTACATGATTTGTCACTGGAGACAATGTAAAGCATGAAACCTGTCATAAAGCACTATTCGATCAGGAAGGGCTTGTATCAACCTGCAGTCCCGGCAATTCTCTTAGTTTACCAGTTCCAAAAACAGGTCGTGATAATGAGTGACTTTTTTTTTGCAATACTTAAGGGCGATTAGCAGGATAGCATGTGAAGGGTTTACTGATGGCAAGTTATCAGAACGACACGGGACCGCAGAGAACCCAGTGCATAGTGCTCTGCACAATTACCAGCAGTTGTGAGAGGCATACCTAGGTGTCCAACATCTGTCACCGATACTACAATTAAAAAACATAGAACATAGAAACCTACAGCCCATTACAGGCCCTTCGGCCCACAATGTTGTGCCCACCATGAAACCCACTCTAGAAACTGCCATGGATTTCCCCAGTGCATAGACCTCTACTTTTCAAAGTTCCATGTACCTGTCCGAGAGGCTCTGAAACACCCTATTGTATTCGCTTCCATCACCGCCGCCGGCAGTGTATTCCACGCACCCAACACTCTCTGTGTGAAAACTGAACTCTGACATTCCCTCGGTACCTATTTCCAAGCACCTTAAAAGCATACCCCGCGTATTAGTCATTTTGTCCCGGGGAAAAAAAGCCTCGGGTTATCCACAGGATCAATGCCGCTCATCACCTTATACATATAATTATGGTAGAAACGTCCGATCCTATTAAATGGGATCTCGCTGATGAAGTGTGTCGGCCCGGAACATTGACTGTTTACTCTTTTGCATAGATTCTGCCCGGCTTGCTGAGCTCCTTAGGATTGTGTGGGTATTACTTTGATTTCCAGCGTCTGCAGATGTCCCCAGTTTGCGATTAGACGTCAACAGTCAACAACATTGGAAACTGCGCTGCCTTCACCAGGCAAAATTAACCCCGGGTCATTACCAACTCCGGAATGCGAAGCTCTTGTCATTTAATCTTGCCAGGCAATTATGTTGTAGTCTTTAAGCCACTCAATCTGATTGGGAGATAAATTGGACAAGACTAGAATGTCGTCGCTTGGGATTCACGCTGCTTTTGTGCTCACGGTGGCCAGAGATTGGACATAATCCTTACGTATCACTCGAAACATTATTTCTGATAAAGCGTTGAGTTAGTATTAACTGGCGTGAGATGCATAAATCTATTCTGCGCTCGAAAAGGTATCTGCCGTGTCGACTCTTGCTTCCGTCAACCCCGGGCGAGGAGAATCACCAGTGTTGTATAACGCTGATCGGTGGCAGGACAGACATCAGTGAGACGGAACTGGAAATGCAACAGAGTGAGTAATGTTCCGTCAGAAAGCGGTAAAACATCTTTTAAAGTAATTTTAATTCGGATTTCCGGTATCATTCTTTTATTTTTCATACATCGATAAAACTTCCAGGTAGAGCTTAGTTAGTCGAGAGAGAAAAAAATAAACAAAAAACTTTTTCCTGTTGCTCTTGACGTTCATTAAATTTCAGCGTACTTTGGTGATCAATATAAATATATGTTCCTGTAATGAGATATACTTTGCTCAGTACGCGACCGGACGGAAGAGTGGTCAGAGAGAAAGAGAACAGAGGGAAACAGAGGGAAAGAATCAGACTGTGACGGGGCCTCGGGATGTGAACAGAGATAAAGCCGGAGAGATGCGGGGACAACGAGGGAGCAGGTCGGAGATGGAGATGGAGTTGAAAAAGAAGGAAAATAACGCACACACGCTCTGTTCCAGCCCGATCATGTTTCCCTCACGGTGAAACTCACTCGTCTACAATGAGATTAGATTTTGTTCAAAACGGGACCGGACTTGTGGACAGAGAGAAACAGGCAACAGAGGAAACAGATTTTCACGGGACCACCGAATGTGAACGGAGATAAAGAGGCAGATAGGAAAGGACAAAGCGGAGCAGTCCGGAGATGGAAAAGGAAAGAAAACACACACACACACACACACACACACACACACATACACACACACACACACACACACACACACACACACACACACACACACACACACACACACACACACACACACCTCCGCTATGTTTCAGTCTGATCACGTTCCCCTCACCGGCGTGGGGGAAGGAGTGAGCGAGGACAACGTGAGAGATATTGGGAGTAAAACACCGTGAGCGTCACTGAAAAGGATGAATCAGAAACAACGGAGAGAATGGAGAAAAGGGAGAGGATTCTTCCTAACTGGACCAACCCAGAGTAAAACGCTGTCAGATGTAAGGGAGTTTATTAAAATAAAACGGGCAGGGACTGACTATAGACCCTCCATCGGGGTGAATTACAGCTGAGGTGACCGCTACATATTACATATTTGATGAAGGACACATTTCACCTGTACGGGCTAAACAGTGAGTGAAATATATCATCACAAAACACATGCGTATTTCAGAGCGCTCAGTTGTTACCCGTGGTTCTACATATCGGAAAGTGGATAGATTATGGAGGAAACATGGTGTTCGACTGAAATCTCTGGCAGAAACCAACAAGTGGCTCTATGTTTTGAGGCATTTGGTTAACAGTTTTAGCGGGTATTTCACCGCGTTTTTCAGCTCCTCTCTGAACTTGCTCTGAGTCACGGCGTAAATACATGTGTTGGTGCAGGAGCTGACGATCTGCAGAATCGTCGCCGTGGATTCTGCGATATAAATCGGATCCGTGTCCGTGTCACGAGGGATGTTTGCAATCAGTACGTAAATATCAAAAACCAGCAGTGTTAACCACAGAAATATAAAACTACCGGTTACACTGAATAGTAAAACGACCGATTTCTTTCGGTTCTCCATCTCCGGGTCCTTGTCATTCTTTCCGTTACTGCGGCCCCGGAGCCCCATCCGGACTTTATTAGCGGACAAAATCCGTCTAACTGTCAGAGCATTGAACAATAAAATCAGAATAAACGGGAGACAAGGCATGTAAATGCGATGTATCATAATAAGTGCGGCCCACGAGGGAGAAGTATAGAAGCTCTCTTTGGTGGCACAGCCATAGAAAACTCCATCAATTATCACCACAGGCTCCAATGTAAAGTAGAAAGGGATACTTTCCAAACAGCCCAACACACTCACTGTCCCGATAACCACAGCCGCCGTTCTTTCGGGACAATATTTTGTTTTCAGCTTTTCACAACATATGGCCACAAATCTGTCACAGGTGAAAGCGACTGTCAGTCAGACAGAGAACCCGGTGCTTCCTATGAGCAGGCAACGGGCGACCCTGCAAACGGGAGTCCAATGGAGGAAGGAAGACCTAAAGTATATGAGAACAGTCCACCTCAGCAGAGGGTCAGAGATAACGACCAGGAGTTCGGCCGCTGCCATTCCCAGCAGTTAGCGAGTGATGCATTTGGAGAGACCGCACTTTCCTCGGGACAGGATAACAATCGCCATCGGGTTAACTGAAAGAGAGAGGGAGGGAAACAGAGAAATTACTGACCTGTCAGGGCAATAGAACAAAATTATTATTATTAGATTTCATCTTGTGTTTTTTTTATCCTGCTTCAAATGGTGGATACTGGACCCAGAACATATGAACTCGCTGACGGTGTGCAATATCGGCGTGACAGAGAACTCTCCGCGAGTTTTGTAAATGGGTTCAATCTGGGTGAATTCCCAAACCGACCAGATGACAGCTGGGTAAACGTTTCCTGGCCGCAGTAAGGAATGGGTCTGATATACCAACGTCACTGGTCTGAGCCGCACAGGAATGAAATGAAATCCACATCGGCGGTTCCCTCTGCTCATATTTCTAACATAATGAGCCATTTTCGTTGTTCCATCACCCAGTCAGGCAATTCATAGTCGATTCATACGGACGGAACAGAAGGTCGTCTGGCTCCCACGGATGCAGTGTAGCCCGGAGTCATCCTGTGCAGACATTTCGATTCACAATTATTACATGATACCGAGACAGCGGAGAGGATTTCAGTCAAAGGCAGCATCTCGGCTCCAATATGGAGCACTGCCTGCTACGAAAACAATGGGATTAATATTGTCAGCGCCTTCCGCCCGTGACTGAAATGCGGGATCTGGACAGGTGGCTGTGGAAACAAGTAGCGAGAGAAACACTTCAGAACATCGGAATTAACTCTCAGTTTCTGCCGTTTGCAGGTGTGACGGCGGCTTACCGGGAATTCCAACGGCTGAAATAACAGGGTAGTAAATGTCTTCAATCCGCCAGATTACTGGATATCCCATTTGAGTGACGCAGTGAACGCTATTGCTCTGAATTCCACAGCTCGGCAAGCCACTCTGGGCTGACGTACTGCAACAGGCTCTGATTTATACAGGGAATCGATCTCCAGTGACAAGGTCCCACCTCTGACCATTGTTATTGAACACACAAATTAGATCACCGGCAGTGTCTCAGATGTGAATTATGTGGGGATGTAACGCGAACACATCAATATCATTAGCATTACCTCAGTCAGATCCATTTGTGTAATTCGAGCAAAATGTGCAATGAGACCAGTAAGTGAGCAATCAGCTTCATTTACAACATTCCACAGTTGTATTGACAGAGATTCCAACTGTTCCCATTTTCCAACCTGAAACTTTCACTGTGGTTCTCTTTCCACAGGCATTCCGGAATCGATGTTTCCAGCATTTTCAGCAATTTTCACTGTTATGCCTGCTGTTTCATCTACAAATAGCTCCGGTTTCCCCTCAGTGTGCTCTGGATCCAGGGACACATGAAAACCCCTCTCAGTCTCCTCCCGCGGACTTTAATTTAATACCATTCACTTTTTCTTAATTCAGCAGTTCCACTCTGGCCGCTCAGACATCAAACCCATCCCACCCCGTCCGACGATGTGTCACCATATACAAAACATAGTCGTTGTGTACACAGACACTCTGTCCAGTTCTCCTTCAGACTTTCACTTTGGTTCTCTTTCCACAAGCAAACGGGAATCGGTGCTTCCAACATTTTGGACAATTTTCACTGTCACATCTATTGTTTCATCTACAAATAGACCTGGTTTCCCCTCAGTGTGCTGTGGAACCAGGGACACTCTCAGTCTTCTTCTGCAGACTTTCAGCTAATGTCATTCACTTTGTATTTTTTTTAAATTCAGCAGGTTCACTTTGACCGCTCAGCTGTTAAACCCGCCCCATTATGCTCCATTATGTGCCGACAGATATAAACATACCCGCTGTGTACACAGACACTCTGTCCAGTTTTCCTTCAGACCTGGACGGCATCGATGTTTACGTCAGTTTGATCACTTTCCCTGTATAATGTTTATTTTCGACACCGTCGATAATTCCAGAACTGTCCACGTTTCCCTCCAACTCTTAAACTATCTTCTCCACATCTGTAGTATCTGTGTGTACCTATGTTTATATGTATGTGTGTGGGTGTGGGTTTGTGCGTATGAGCGCGTGCGTGTTTTTATGTGTATATGTGTCTGTCTGTGTGTGTGTGTGTGTGTGTGTGTGTGTGTGTGTGTGTGTGTGTGTGTGTGTGTGCGTGTTTTATTGTGTGTGCGCATGTGTATGGATGTTTGTGTGCAACTCTTATATATCACAAAATTTATACGCATAAAATGTGTTGTTCGTGCTGTGGATTTTGAACAGTAAAGTGACGGACAAAGCCGCTGTTGAATCCGCCTGAGGAACAGCGAGATGCTGAAACACTGTGGCGTTCAATTAGCTGTAGGAATATAATGAGATGATAAGGCTTTCATTCACTGTCCTGTGGGTTCCGAGCACAACCACAACACGTTTCTCCATGGTGTAAATACCGGCATCATTTAACAAAATACTTTCTGACGTGTACAGATTCCATTCCGATATGATCTCATGGTTTAACATAAAAATACCCATGTCTTTGGCATTTCCTTTACAGTGTCCTTCGCAGGACCATCAAATAAAGCCATATTAAAAGTATTATGAACGCACACACAGACACACACACACACACACACACAGACACACACACACACACACACACACACACACACACACACACACACGCACACAAACACACACACATACACATAAACACTCTTACACACATGCACTCACACGCATGTAAACTTCCACATACACATATACACTATTTATGACATACACACGCACATACACGCACGCGCACACCGATACACTCTCTCATACTCACACACACTCTCTGTGCATTTCATACTGTATATACCAGTTTCTCCTCTAGTGCGGAAGTGTGGGGTACATTCTGTATCTGACAGTCTCTGCCACAGTGTGAGACTGGGGTTTCATCTTGTATTTCTCAGTCTATGCTACAGTGTGAGAGTGTGGGTTTCATTCTGTACCTCTCAGTCTCTGTTACAGTGTGAGAGTGTGGGTTTCATTCTGTAACTGTCAGTCTCTGCTGGAGTGTGAGAGTGTGGGTTTCATTCAGTATCTGTCAGTCTCTGCAAAAGTGTGAGAGCGTGGGTTTCATTCTGTATCTGTCAGTCTCTGTCACAGAGTGAGAGTGTGGGTTTCATTCTGTATCTGTCACTCTCTGTTACAGAGTGAGAATGTTTGTTTCATTTTGTATCTGTCAGTCCCTGTTACAGTGTGAGAGTGTGGGTTTCATTCTGTATCTGTCAGCCTCTGCTACAGTGTGAGAGTGTGGGTTTCATTCTGTATCTGTCAGTCTCTGATCGAGCGTTAAGTGTGTCCTCTCAGTCCTGTAGCCGGAAGCCACTGATTCAGTGGGAGCGGGTCTATTTTTTACCTTAATTCTCAAATCTAGTAACTGATCTTAAAGTAGTTGCTGTCTCCCCCGAGCTATTTTTGGAACAAGAGTCTCCTACGGTTGGTTTATGCTATAATTGTGAGATAGAGAGATCATCAATGAATAATGTCGGTTGTTCGGAGCAGTACATTCAGGATAATAGAGTCATGGGGCAAACAGACTATTCGGCCCGGCATCATTCTGCATGCTATTTCTTACACAAACAGATACAGCCAAATAGAACAGCACCTGGTCTGTAATTGTCTATGGCTTGGCAATGCAACTTCTTCAATGTTGATTGAAAATAAACACTTTAGATAAGTGCTGTAATTTAAATATATAAGTGAGTAAGTAAATTCATAAATTGATGGATATAAGACAAACAGAGGCAGAATGTTTCATATTCCAGCAGCATGTATATCAATAGATTTCCCTCAACAATTCTAAATTGCTTCCTTCACCGAGTATCTTCTCTCTTAAGAGTTTGCGGATTATTTTATCCGTCCCTCAATGTGCACAACTGTGTGAGTTTGTTCCAGTGATGTCCCACTCATAAATGATGTAATATTTATTTTGATTTTCTTATGTGAGCTTCAGATTGGTCTGTATCGCGTCATCCATGTTTTATTGATTCCCATCCTCATACAACTCCCGACCATTTCTGCTTTCTGCAGGGATGACACCCTATGTGACTTCCTTGTCCCTCCCCACCGATCTTCCTCCTGGCACTTATCATTACAACTGGAACAAGCGCAACATCTGCCCTTACACCCCCCCTCCCTCAGGCCCCAAACAGTCCTTCCAGGTGTGGCGACACTTCACCTGCGAGTCTGTTGGTCATCTAATGTATCCGGTCGTTGAGAGCTCCTATATATCAGTGAGACCCAGCGTAGATCGGAAAGCCCCTCCCCCTCGTCGAGCACCTGCCACGAAAAGCGGTGGCCTTCCATTTCGATTCTACTTCCCGTTCCCATTCTGATATGCCCGTCCGCGGCCTCCTCTACTGCCAAGGCGGCGACACACAGATTCGAGTACTGACACCTTGTATTCCGTCAGGGTAGCTTCCAATATTATGGCATGAACATCCATTTCTCTAATGGCTGGTCATTGCCCACACTCACCCCCACAACCTCTTCACCATTCCGCATTCATGTCTCCCTTTCACAACCCCTTACCTGATTATCCCCACAACTTATATATAAATGACAATACCTCATTTCCTGAATTAATGGAAAGGCTGAACTGCTGGGAACAACAACGTTTTTAGGAAGTTCAGTTTATTCATGCGCTTGTAGAGCAGGTGTGGATTTATTTTCGGAATGTCAAAATTACTTGACCCTTTCGACCGAGCGGTAGAGACTTCTAAAATGTTTCAAAACAAAAGTAGCGGGGGAGATCAAAAGAACTTCCAACTGCTCTCTGAATCTGGTCTGGGTCACTCCGTAGATAAATGTATTCGTGCAGCTGCTGAAATTCTGAATCACAGAACCCCAAAACTGTGCCTGAAAAAGCCGAATGGACCTTTCCAGGTCTGTGTAGAGGCATCGCATGAGAATGAAGACCAGAGTGGTTGTCGCCCAACAGAGAAGGAAACTCGCCGACAGGCTGAAGAGCAGAATGATGGATTGTCTCCGACTCTGCATCTCCGGATCCCGGTGTTTCCCGCAATTTCCCCGTTCCTTCAGCCCCCTGCGGACTCTGCTCGCCGCCAGTATCTGTCTGACGGTCAGAGCATTGAGGGTCAAAATGAGGAAGAAAGGAAGTAACGGATTCAACAGACGGTCCACCCAATAAAACCCCTCAAACGATGGCGAGAAAGGCACTATGGGTCTACTGAAACAAATCCAATTACCCCTCACCAACAACGCTATTCTTTCCATATACATGAAATAAAATGGTATGTTTTTAAGAAAGAAACCGAGAGATAGTGCGCCCATCACCATACCCGCAATTCTGGGTGTGCAGTATTTTGCTTGAAAAGTAGGCGAGCAAATGGCCACAAAGTGATCGAAAGTGAAAGCGACAGTAAACCACACGGAACAGTCAACGGCCACGTGACACCGGACGTAGTGGACAAGGCAGAACGGAGCGTTGTACAGGACTCCGTCACGAAATCCGTATGCTCGACCCAGCTGGTAAAACAGGACTTCGATAATCACCAACATTAGATCCGCCGCAGCCATCGCCATCAGGTAGCGCCTGACGCATTATGAGAGACCGCAGTTTCCTCGGCAGAGAATGATGATCGCCACAAGGTTAACTGCAGTGAGACAAAAACGACCAACATTAAGAATTTAACAAAACCAAACACATTTTGCGTGAAGATACAGCCATGATCTGTTCGCTTGAAGTAAAATCCGTTGTTCATCTCTGCTGGACATTATCAGTGGAAGTAAAGAATACCTGTGTTTTTGCGGTTTGTTTGAAAGCCTGACCGCAGCACAAAGCGCTTTACAGGAGCACCTGCTGCTTTGTCTCCTCACGTTCACCGATGCAGCAGCGATGAGTAGAGTCCAAGAATGATAGATCTCAGAAACGATCCCTTCGGCCCATATCTCCATGCCATCTGAGGCCATCTGAGGCCATCCAAGGCCATCTGAGCTGCTCGCGTTCGTTCGCTTTTGGATCACATCTCTCTAAGGCTTTCACATTTGCCAAATTGCCCAGGTGTATTTTAAATATTGTTAATGACTCTCTATCGCCCATTTCCTTTGTCAGGCTGTTCAATACCCAGAGCAACTTCTATGTGAGAAAACGTCGCTCGGAATCCAGCTACATTTCTGCCCTCTGATCTTAAATCTACCCCCTTTTGTTCACGATCACCCAACCACACGGAGATGAATGACTGTATCTATACATTATCATAGCTTTATGCATCTTTTATGGTGAAATGGAATCCTACTGCACGGCCACGCCGTTGGAATTCCTGACTTTAGACGAATCTCTTACACCCTTTCCTAACAAGCCGGCCTCGGTGACGAAGCACATGACACTACTGAGTTGCTGTCAAACCTCATTTGTTTCACAAATGTCCTTTAGGGATGGAGAACATTCGCCTTTTTCTGGATCTTATGTGACTGTAGACCCAAGATTGCGGTGGATTGTTACGTTAATCATCCGATCGGGAAAATTAGAGAGACGGTAATAATATCAGAATTGCCTGTGATGCTCACTTCCCGTGAACCTGAACCAGAAAAGGGAACAGAATTTCACAAGTTGAAATCAAAGTTATTTACTGCCAGTGTAAACTTTAATCTACTGCTCACGTGACAGGGTTGGAAGGAATGAGGTCCGCTAATGACGGGAGGTTATGCTGGACATGGGTTGTTTGTGTTGTGTCTGTACAATTCGAGGTCTCACGTCACAAATGAGAAGACTACAGGCAGTTCCAGTGACAAGTCTGCATGAACCAGGTTAAAATATTAACAGGGCAGGAGATTGAGAGGAACGAGACGGCATTTTAGGGATTTTTAATAAACACCGATTAAAATCACATCAGCAGTAGCAGAGAGCGGCTGGAGGTCTCTGCTTCCGTATAAGTAATCGAAAGGCACTTACCCGGGATGCCGACAATTGTAATCACTGTGTAACAAATAGCCCTGTCTTCAGGCATTGTTAATCCAAGGCTGTTAGTATTTGCAATTCTTTTCGGAATATTCCCAATTTCTAAATATCATAAAAGTTGTAAATAGCCACTAAGTAAACTCAAACAGTTATAACAACGCCCAGAGAGCAAATTTCTTTTATGTCTGCAGAGTAAAACTTTTCACGGATCACACGTTGTTGAGAGTCCACCGCGTCTGGATGTTTCCGTCCTCAGTGTAGCTGAAGCACAGAATGGCATTCTTTCTTAGAATAATCAGTTACTAATGATGAAAACAACTTGTACATTACTACTATTTACTACAAATAATTACTACTAATTAGCAATTATTTCTCTGTTTTAGCGAACCATAATGCCAATGGGGAAATAATACGCCTTATTTCATTGAACTGAAAACAACACCAGTCTTGTAGCCTCAAGGGACGGCTAACGCTAGAACTACATCACCTTTGCCCAGTAACTCGTTTTATTGCACATGTTAAATACAGCAAAATAATACAGAAAGACATGGCAAAAGTAAAGGCAAACAAATGAGGTAACAACAAATTTCACTTTTGCCCAGTAACAAGCCTTATTGCATTCGTTGTATCTGTCGTCCCTTTCATCGGTGAAGACACAATGGATGTAGGAACTGTTTCCAGCGTCACCTCTCTGTGGGAGTAGGGAAGATGTTGTGCAGTGGTGCATTGGGGCCACCCGGTGGTCCGTGTGTCCGTGTGTGTTGCTATTGTAGTGGCTGTGAAGCTGGTATTGTGGCGGTGAAAAGTACTCGGGATGAGCCATCATATTACTCATCACTGCAAATCCCTCTGCAACAGAGTCAGTCAGTTTTTCAATGTTCGTCATCAGTCGGGTCATACAATCCGTGAACTCCCTGTCGGTTGCCTCCATACGCTCCGGTGTTTGCTTTTTTTAAGTCCTCCTGCGTGAGAGCCAACAGCTGTCCGTCGTTTGGCAATTTCATTTTAAGTTTTTCTAGTCGCACCAACGCGCACCAAATCCTTCACGGCGAGGTTCGACACCAAACATGTCGCTTGATTTCGGTAAATGTGGCCTGCGCATGCCCAGTAGGAGAAGATTCGCCCAAATAACCATTTTAATGTGGACGGAGGTACTTTCAAAAACGCCTCGGGTGGACGCCTATAGTTTTTACACGAAACCGGCGTTTTCAATATTATCCGGTATAATGATTCACGTAGCTTATGATTCACTTACATTGCACCGGTGACTTTTTCCTGCAGATGATACATTGACATTAATGTTTTGTACTTTTTGGCGCAAACCCTCACTGTTTGCACTGTCACCGAGTCAGTCACAAACACAGATGTTGGCAAGTATGTGGCGCGAAATGCAAACCAATGACCCCAGCATAACAGACATTATCCGCTGCTGTACCCGACAGAGAGAAAAAATAGAAAGCATTGTATCAACATCAGTGTAAATGCAAATAAGTACCAGTGAAGATATTACAGAGTCACCAGGTTGGATTTCAGAAAGAAATTGATTCGGGGGAAAAAGTGCGTATAAAGCTGCTAAAGTTACGTAAGTAAGTGTGTACCTCTAATATACATTATAACGTGTCTGTATAAAATTTCCTACTCGTTCTGTGGATTTTGAAACGATGAAGTAACGGACAAAGCCGATGATGAATCCACTCGAGGAACAGTGAGATGCCGAACTTCTGTGGCGAGCAATTCGCTGTAGGAATACAATGGGCTGATAAGGCTGCCATTCACTGTCCTGTGGGGTACGAGCACAACCATCCACACGTTTCTCTCCGGTGTGAATACCGGCATAATTTAACAAAATACTTTCTGCCATCTATAGATTCCAAACGGATTCTTCTCATGGTTGAACGTAAAAATGCCCGTGTTCTTGGCATTACCTTCGCAGTGCCCTGCAGAAATAAATGCAGAACCGAAAAGTAGGGCCACACCATCACATAAAACCATATTAAAGACATTATTAGCACACACACACACACACACACACACACACACACACACACACACACACACACACACACACACACACACACACACACACACGCACGCACACACAGCCCATACACACACACAACACACACACACACACACACACACACACACACACACACACACACACACACACACACACACACGCACACGCGCGTGCGCAGGCAAATGAGTATCAGCACGCGCATTAAATTCTTTGTCGATCTCCCAGTTCATGCCTTTCTCCTCCCAGTCGGAACGCGTTGAATACGATATTTCACGGTGGAGTCAGAATATCGATTAAAGGATTGAAGAAACAAAAGCGACATTGAAACAGCTGCAAGGCCATGTTGTAGAAATAAGGATTATTCACAGTAGAATTAAAGAAGAAGAACAATAAAGTGTGTAACACTTACCCAACAGGCTGGTATATGTCTAGGGAGAAAAGAGATCCAGCCACACACCAACCCACTTCCCGTACACGCAGGTGCTGTGAGAATCGCGTTCATGCCTCGCGCCCGCCAACAGTATCAAACCCACAACAAATACCGTTATGAAATACACTTTAAAGAGTTTACTAAAATTAAAAGAGTATTAGGCAGTACAATATATATATACAAGAAAAAAGCAAAAGGCGCCAACTTATCAAAGTTCAGTCAGTTTAGTGCACATCGGTGGAGCTCATCCAGCGAACCACTCGACCCCTCGGTCGTTGTCCTCCCGAAACTCCCACTTCGGACTCCCCGGTGGTCGTCCGAGCGCACGTTCTCCTTCCTCGGCGTCATCCTCCGGACTCTCCTCACACCCCAAGCCCGCGCAACCCCTCCCCCAAGTACCCAGCCTCACAAAACACAGTAACATTCCGCATTGATTAACAAATGAATACAATTACCATATCAGCCATTCCAAAGCGAAACAACGGCAAGAGAAACTTTTAACAGACAAAGAAGCATTCCTACTCGTAAGAAACCAAAGAAGTCCTTTTTAGTAACATACACAGGACATTGTACAAGTGGGAGAACAGAGTAATAGGATTGAGCATGCAGTTGATTACAAGGTAAAAATGAAGAGAGGGTTACAGTGCTATAGTGTGAGAGTGTGGGTTTCATTCTGTATCTGTCACTTTCTGCTACAGTGTGAGAGAGTGGGTATCATTCTGTGTCTGTCAGTCTCTGTTACAGTGTGAGAGTGTGGGTTTCATTCTGTGTCTGTCAGTCTCTGTTACAGTGTGAGAGTGTAGGTTTCATTCTGTGTCTGTCAGTCTCTGTTACAGTGTGAGAGTGTAGGTTTCATTCTGTATCTGTCGGACTCTGCTACAGTGTGAGAGTGTGGGTTTCATTCTGTATCTGTTGGACTCTGCTACAGTGTGAGAGTATGGGTTTCATTCTGTATCTGTCAATTTCTGCTACAGTGTGAGAGAGTGGGTTTCATTCTGTGTCTGTCAGTCTCTGTTACAGTGTGAGAGTGTGGGTTTCATTCTGTATCTGTCAGTCTCTGCTACAGTGTGAGAGTGTGGGTTTCATTCTGTATCTGTCAGTCTCTGCTACAGTGTGAAAGCGTGGGTTTCATTCTGTATCTGTCAGTCTCTGCTACAGTGTGAGAGTGCGGGTTTCATTCTGTATCTGTCAGTCTCTGTTACAGTGTGAAAGTGTGGGTTTCATGCTGTATCTGTCAGTCTCTGTTACAGTGAGAGAGTGTGGGTTTCATTCTGTATCTGTTGGACTCTGCTACAGTGTGAGAGTATGGGTTTCATTCTGTATCTGTCAATTTCTGCTACAGTGTGAGAGAGTGGGTTTCATTCTGTATCTGTCAATTTCTGCTACAGTGTGAGAGAGTGGGTTTCATTCTGTGTCTGTCAGTCTCTGTTACAGTGTGAGAGTGTGGGTTTCATTCTGTATCTGTCAGTCTCTGATACAGTGTGAGAGTGTGGGTTTCATTCTGTATCTGTCAGTCTCTGTTACAGTGTGAGAGTGTGGGTTTCAGTTTTTATTTGTTTGCCTCAGCTTCACCGTGATATTGGTAACTGATATTGTCCTTCCCAACTCAGACTGGTTCAAGCCAAACACTCGGCGCAGACCAACAGGTCACAGGTTGTTCCTTCTCATTTGAAAATGGTTTGCTTTCGATCATCAAAAACAAAACAACTCATTGTGTCCACCTGTAGTTGCTTTGATGAAGCCATCCCTGAGAACGGACCTCCATTCCTGAGATCACATGGCAAGAACAAAAGCATCTTCTTTGTCTATTTCCATTGCCTTTGCCTCGGTTCTGTTCACTGATTTGCAGATTATAGTTTTCTGAACAACATATATGTTCGTCTGTCGATATGCGTGTCTGCACATCTACTTATCTATCCATGTATCTCTCTAACTATCTGGTCGTTTGCCGGTGTGCCTGTCATCTGCCTGCCTGTTTCTCTGTCTGTCTGTCTATATAAATATATATCGTTCATCTACTTCTTCCCAGATATTGTGACTTTGATCAAGCGCACTTCACAAGAGTGCAGACAATGAGAAGCCGTTTTGAATATTTAAATACTTCTTTTCTCAGTCTTAACGGATTGATATCCACAAGGTAGATACGCCGTGACATGGGGGTGATGTCAGTTCACCATTCAATTGTCACTTCAAGGATATTTACAAAGGCCGACTGAATTCCATAATCCAGTAGACAGCGAGTCGGCAGAGTGTAATCCCTCACTTGCTGTCCCAGTTTTAACTGTATTGATGATATATGGTTTGTTGGACATGGAGTACAACAATGAAGTGAAGGTTCACGTGAACTGGCTGCGAAAATGAAGCACAGTGAGTGGACAATCAACTCAAATGAAAATACATGTTCTCAGCCCTAATGTGGTGTCTGGACATGCAACGTAATAATGTAAAAGAATGAATGCCGTTCTCCCTTATCAGAGTGCCAATTATTGCTGTCATGTTTATGCATGGAAAGTCCCTGCATGAAGTCCTCGTACTGAGCGCTCAGGGCTCAATCGGAAGAGTTGCATTTTTCGTATTACTGTTTGAGATATCGCCAATGGATTGTGTTTATATCGTTTTGTTAATTTTGAGTCTGAGTCTGAGCTAATTCCAGACTTTACTCTGCATTTGAGTTTATCCTGATCCAAACCTCTCTCGTTACGTTCACAAGATCATACGGCTCCTGTGTCATCCAATCTCAAGATCGCTGTGTCGTTCGTCCCACAACCGATATAAAATTTGACCAGGAAGGGGAGGACTTCTAAGTGGAACCTAATCAACAAACTACTAGTGGCCGCGGACGAAGCAACCTTGAATGACTCCCCGAAAGTCTTTTGAATTTTGGAGGAAAATAAAATGTCGGTGAGAAACACAGACTACTGCAATTCGAATACGCTGCACAGTAAAATTCTGAGGTCAAGATCTAATGTGATAGCTAAAACTATATGGTCATAATTTTGCACTTTGCGACATCCCGTCTCCACTAGCAATGATTATTCTTGTTAATGCACACACACACACACACACACACACACACACACACACACACACACACACACACACACACACACAGACACACACACACACTCACACACACACACACACACACACACACACACACACACACACAGTAGTAGATATTTAATGCATTTTTTGTTTTTTTTAATTGTTGGACTTGAATTATTTTTACACATTCACCAACCATATGTTAATTTTGCGATCAAATGCACGTGTTTGTTTAATCGAATCCATAATCACGAATACTTAACGCACAGTCAAGCTAAGATTCTGTTTTAATCGAATAAGATATACAAATTCTATTGCTCTACCCCGATGCAGCTTCATGGGGAGTAAATAAATATCCCCGAGTCTAAAAATACGTCAGTCACCTTGTCAAACTGAAATGCAATATTTACATTATTAGCACCACGTTTCAATTATAAATGATTTTTTTAATGACGACATGCTTTATGGTACAGTCTATTGGAAGACAAAGCGATGTTTTGCAAACGTCTTCCCTAAATATTATTTATGTATATTTATAATCTATTACATTTATATAATATTTATATTTATTTTAATATTTATTATAATATTATAATATCATTTAATTATAATATTTATAGTCCTTTAGCGGTTTTATTTAAATTATTAACGCTATTTTCTTCATCTCTGAGAGTAGTGAAACCCGTAAAATCTGCAGGTGGTTGTGAATGACAGTATTATGGACACCTGGTTATGGAAATGTGTTTGACGTATGAGTACGATTGGCATCTCAGGCTTACCGGGTCCGAATGCGCTGCTAAAGAGGAAACTAAGTGAGGAAGAGAGTTGTACCACCGACTGCGGCGAACATGTCAGTAGTTGACAGGGAGGATTTCACTTTGAAGGCGACGAACAGCTGGTCCTCTCGGATCAATTTAAACAGGGATGGCCATATTCAGAGTTCAAAGTAAATTTATTACGAAAGTAGCCACATGTCACCAAATAGGTGGAAACGACTAGCCACTTGTTGCTTCACTTTTTCTGGCAAAAGAACTCGGGTTTCTAGGTACACAGCCAACAGCCATCTTGCTGCTTTCGATCTGCCTATCAGGAGACACCAATTTCCTGTAGAAGCACCAAACTCGATTCCGCCCGCTTCCATGGCCACGAAATCCGGAAGCTCCGAAGGCGCCCTTATATTCTAGGCTGAGTGGAAGAACGGCCAGTCGTGAGACCCTGATGGCGGGTCCATTCCCAATAATAATTCAAGTCAGCGTGTAACGCCAGGCCAGGATCTTCAAAATAAACCTAAAAGGGAAGAAGAGAGGTATTAAAGACAGAAATAGAGCTGCTTCCGAAGATGCAAACAAATGAGTCGCCGTTAGACGCCATTTTGCTCCTAAGCTACAGCCCCGTAATTACCACTGTTAAAGAAAAGGTGAACCAATGGAAGAGCATGGTTCTTCATGGAAGACATCCCCACGATCTAAGCAAGCTCGATAAATTTAAAAAAATGCCAACAAAAAAAAACATAGTCATTCGAAAGCATTACAGGACCTTGTAACCGCTCAACACAATCTGAATAGTTACACAGCCACAATCAAATGCAAACATCATTCATCTAAATCTGGCTTTAAAATGCAAACCTGGAAATGACGTCACACCTTACATGCATACAATTCGATTCATTTTTAGAGTCAAAATACCATAAATTATATTATGTCAGATCAACTGATTGCAGACTGGACAATCCATAATAACAGGTCGGTGCAGTAGTACAGGATAAACAAGCAAGGGCAACTTATTTATTAGATCTAGCCATTCCAAAGACACATAAAATACGGAAATCAATAAGAGACAAATCCCGAAGTCGAGACCTCGGGGACGCGGATCTCAGTCTAATTTCACAAACAGGCGAGTCTTAACAGTCTCCGAATAACCAGCCTTACACGTGTTATATGTTCCTCACACCGGTTAGAAAAGATCGAACTGTCATCGAGATACCCTCACTATATAGCATTGTCATGGCACCGATGGGGCAGTAGTGTGGTTGCCATCTATTTACTAAGCACCTCAAGGAAGTCAGAACACTCGGGGGTGAGGTCGTATTTGACATCATCAGACGTCACAGACTCGGTACATTAATGGAAAGTATTCTTGGAGAGGGTATATATAATTTTCTGGACAGACAGGGTCTGATTAGGAACAGTCAACATAGATTTGTGCGTGGAAGGTGATGTCTGACAAATTGAATTTTTGCCACATTTCTTCATAGGCTTTCTACATATTGTGTCAAGAATCCTTCCAGAACACATTTAACGTGGAAGCATTGGAAAGGGTACAGAGGAGATTTACCAGAATGCTGCCTGGTTTAGAGAGTATGGATTATGATCAGAGATTAAGGGAGCTAGGGCTTTACTCTTTGGAAAGAAGGAGGATGACAGGAGACATGATAGAAGTGTACAAGATATTAAGAGGAATAGACAGAGTGAACAGCCAGCGCCTCTTCTCCAGGTCACCACTGCTCAGTACAAGAGGACATGGCTTTAAGGTAAGGGGAGGGAAGCTCAAGGGGGATATTAGAGGAAGGTTTTTCACTCAGAGAGTGGTTGGTGCGTGGAATGCACTGCCTGAGTCAGTGGTGGAGGCGGATACACAAGTGAAGTTTAAGAGACTATAAGACAAGTATATGGAGGAATTTAAGTTGGGGGGTTATATGGGAGGCAGGGTTTGTGGGTCGGCACAAAATTGTGGGCCGATGGGCCTGTAATGTCCTGTACTATTCTATGTTCTATGTTCTAACAAACTCCACTCCATCTAAACCCCTAGCTCTTAGGAGATGCAATTCGATATTTGGGATATTAAAATCTCCCATCACGACAACTCTGTTCTTCATACAACTTTCCAGGATCGGTTTCCCTATCTGCTCCTCGATGTCCCTGTTACTATTGGGCCGCCTATAAAAAACACCCAGTAAAGTTATTGACCCGGTTCAGTATCTACAGAATGGAGTAACTAGCGGCGTCACGGGGAATGACGAGCTTCATGAAGATTTTGCACATTTCCTTGCACACACAATCTGGACTGAGTTTGTCACTTTAACGTTTATACAGCCTGACGGTGTTGGGACGTTACGTTGTCAGATATTACTGATACCCGTCTCAGAGTCGGCGTATAGTTAATGAACAGATCTGTAGCCTTCAAATAGAACACAATCCAGAAGTGTTACAGTTCATATTGGATGGTTTTGATGAATTCAATGACAAAATTGTTTTTGCTGACAGCCGGAGAGACAGAGAACCCCAATACACATGCACAGATCCTGAATTCCGTTGCAGGATGTCTGACATTGTGTACAGTTTAATCCAGGGCATGCTGCTCCCAGAGTGTTCAGTGCCTATGACCAACCGTCCCGCTGGGTTACTGACGACGCTGAACCTGAGTGAAAATAAACTTGGAGATTCAGGATTGAAACTGGTGTCTGCGTCTCTGAGGAACCCGGAGTGTAAAATACAGACACTGGTGTTAAGTACCAGACTGTGGGAGATCGCGTTTACAGTCACTGGGTGTCTGACACTGAATATTAATGTGATCAGTAATTGTGTTACTGATAAACACTGGGGATTTGTACTGTCTCCTGTCTTTCTGTGTCCTTCACCCTCACTCTCTCTCATCTCCAGGCTGCACATTGTCGGCTTCACAGATTCTGGTGCCAAGGATCTCGACTCCGCTCTCAGTACAAACCCATCACTGACAGTGCTGGATCTGGTATCAAACTGGCTGACACAATGATCTGTCCCTGCTCTCCAGCGCCTCCTACTGACCTTCCCAATCGGATAAGTGCTTGTGTTTATAATGTGATAAAGTTTCAGCCGATTCGTGGGTTTTCTGGCAGCGTTTGTGGATGAGTGTTATTGAAACTTTAATCCACTGTCCTGTTACTGACACTGTTGTGTAATATGTTTATTTCATCTGTATCCTTCCATCTGTTTCAGTCCGCGGTACAATCAGTTCAGTCAGAAATGGAAGAAGGAACTGAGATCTCTGCAGGAAACCACACCCGGACTGAGAGTGAGATTGTGAACAACTGAATGTGTGAACCGTGGTTTGGGATTGGGACATTTTGGCCGCTTCCCCGCCGTCCCCTTTAAAGCCATCCTCCCCTTTAACGGCCGCGCTCCGGGTTTCATTCCCAACTGTTCCATCGGGCCCGGCTCCAGTCGAACGCTGTGACATTGAGGCAGCCCCGCAGTGAGGCTCGTTCCTCATCCTCGCATCACTCACGGAGTCAGACACACAGTGAAGCTCATTCGACCTCGTCTCCTCAGACACTGAGTGAAACTCCCTGCACGTTCCATTCAGCATTCCGGGGATCACAAACACAATGAAAGTCGGTCCACATCATCCCAACAAACACGCCCGGGGCCTGACAGAGAGTGAAGCTCCCTCCGCACCATCCCATCCCACACTCCTTGTGTCCGAAAGAGAGAGCAGCTCCATCCGTATCATCCCATCCCACACTCCTTGTGTCCGAAACAGAGAGCAGCTCCATCCGCACCATCCCAACCCACACTCCTTGTGTCCGAAACAGAGAGCAGATCCATCCGCATCATCCCATCCCACACTCCTTGTGTCCGAAACAGAGAGCAGCTCCATCGGCACCATCCCATCCCACACTCCTTGTGTCCGAAACAGAGAGCAGCTCCATCCGCATCATCCATCGCACATTCCTCAGGGTCAGACGCAGAGTGAAATTCCGTATACACCGCCCAATCACTAACACCTGGGGTCAAACACTAAGTGACGCTCTTTCCGCATCCTCGCATCACACATTTACGGGGTCAGCCACAGGGGGAATCTCCCTCCCCACCGTCCCATTACACACACCCGTGGTCAGACACAGAGTACATCTCACTCCACACTGTCGCATCACACTCTCGACATGTCAGAAACAGTGAAGCTACTTCTACAGCGTCGCCATGGATGAAATGATTAACCAATGGATAGACATGAACTTCTATGGACATCACCTAAATCGGAGCAGATAGATAGATAGATAGATAGATAGATAGATAGATAGATAGATAGATAGATAGATAGATAGATAGATAGATAGATAGATAGATAGATAGATAGATAGATAGATACTTTATTCATCCCCATGGGGAAATTAAACTTTTTTCCAATGTCCCATACACTTGTTGTAGCAAAACTAATTACATACAATACTTAACTCAGTAAAAAATATGATATGCATCTACATCACTATCTCAAAAAGCATTAATAATAGCTTTTAAAAAGTTCTTAAGTCCTGGCGGTAGAAGTGTAAAGCCTAATGGCATTGGGGAGTATTGACCTCTTCATCCTGTCTGAGGAGCATTGCATCGATAGTAACCTGTCGCTGAAACTGCTTCTCTGTCTCTGGATGGTGCTATGTAGAGGATGTTCAGAGTTATCCATAATTGACCGTAGCCTACTCAGCGCCCTTCGCTCAGCTACCGATGTTAAACTCTCCAGTACTTTGCCCACGACAGAGCCCGCCTTCCTTACCAGCTTATTAAGACGTGAGGCGTCCCTCTTCTTAATGCTTCCTCCCCAACACGCCACCACAAAGAAGAGGGCGCTCTCCACAACTGACCTATAGAACATCTTCAGCATCTCACTACAGACATTGAATGACGCCAACCTTCTAAGGAAGTACAGTCGACTCTGTGCCTTCCTGCACAAGGCATCTGTGTTGGCAGTCCAGTCTAGCTTCTCGTCTAACTGTACTCCCAGATACTTGTAGGTCTTAACCTGCTCCACACATTCTCCATTAATGATCACTGGCTCCATATGAGGCCTAGATCTCCTAAAGTCCACCATCATCTCCTTGGTAGATGTCGACAGGAAGCGTCCAACGCCTGTTTCAATGTTGGAGTCCACCTTCCAGACACGGAGTGGTTGCTTGTGGTAAAAGGGTGTCAGGTGGTTAGCACAAAAATATCAAAATTACACAATAAAATTCCAACAAATTCAAGACGATGAAAGCAGAAAATGCCGAGGAAAACACAGAAGCTATCGAACACATTACAGAATCCTGCAACAGTTTAATTTAGTCTGATTTCTTACACAGGCAGAAAGCAGTGGTAAGAGTCATTCACCAAAACCGTGCTTTACAATAGAAACGCCTGATACAAAAGGTACTATACTTTAGTATAAATACAGTTTCAGAGGCCGAGTCCTACAATTATATTACGACTGATCGTTCATTGCAGATAGGGCAGTACCCGATACCCGTCCGGATATAATATTGCAGGGTAAACCAGTAAAATCAACCTATAAAGAGGCATGGCTATCCAAAACACGCAGAACACCACAGAAATCAGTAAGGGAGAGTCATCTGAACTACGCTGGCGTAAAAGAGGGAAATGAAAGATACAACCATTCCAGATAACACACCACTTACAGAAAATCGAAAAGCGAAGATACCGGAAATATGCTGACTTGAAAGGGGAAATAGAAAGTCCATAGTACACGATCAGGGTAAACATTGTCCCAATATAAATATCTACAACTGGTGTTATCCCTAAGTCACCACACAATGACATAGAACTATTACCCGGCAAAATCTATGTAAATCTCTCGAAAGCCACAATGCTAATCACCACGAGAATAGTCCGAAAGTTGCTAGCAATTGAGAAATGAGTGTGCTTTCCCATGTCCATACCTCAGGCTTTACCAGTTTTAGCTGAGAAAAGTGATAATAAACTTGCGACTGTACTGGAGAGAATGCAGAGGAGATTCGACATGCAGTTTCCTCGGGTGGGAATTTAATCGAAATCGTCAGGTGAGATGACAATCTTTCCCTGGAGCAGAGTGGGCATCTGGGCTTTCCATAGGAATTTGCACAATTATAATCAGAATGCATGATTTCTGCGGTGTTAAATATTTCTCCACAACAGGGTTTTCTAACGCGAAGGACAAGTGTAAGGTTTACTGTAAGTTCGTGCGGACTGTTGACTTTCTTTTTCGTTTTATTCTTGTGCAAAAGTAACGAATGGCTTACATATCTGCCGATTTGGTCTTAAATGTCCTCAGATCCTGAACAGCCCTATCATTGTCTAAAGGGTTGTGGCTGTAACGGGAGCGGGAGTATGGTGAAGAAAATGCTGGAATGAGCTGAGTAATTGTTAGGAGGTGGAGGTCGCGGGCTGCGGACGCCGAAGAGTCTGTTCCCGTGCTGTGTCTATCTCGGGCTATAAAACAGTTTATTTCTCACCTCTGCCTCGTTCTCCGGTGACCGTCAGTTCCATAGTAACAAGATGAAAACACTGCGACCGCCTCTGACAAAATCTTAGATATTCTGTTCATTAATTAGTTGAATAATTGGCGTGAGTGGATATTTCGCTGCGCTGATGAACTGCTCTCTGAATTTGGACTGAGTTACCCCATAAATAAACGTGTTTGTGCAGCAACTTAATATCATCAGCATGATTCCAGAGTGTTGAAGTATGTATTCCGAATCGTTGTAATTATTTGGATCCAATCCGGCGATGCTGTAGTAAAGGAATTCGGCAACTTTTACCGACCACAGGATGATGAAGCTTCCAGAGATTGTGAGAAGTAAGATAACAGACCTCCTCCTGCTCTCCATCTCCGGGTCACTGCGGTTCTCCGCCTTGTTCTGACCCCTCAGACCCTTACGGACGCGACTAGCCACTAAAATGTGTCTGACTGTCAGAGCG
This sequence comes from Hemitrygon akajei, assembly GCF_048418815.1. Taxonomy (NCBI): domain Eukaryota; kingdom Metazoa; phylum Chordata; class Chondrichthyes; order Myliobatiformes; family Dasyatidae; genus Hemitrygon; species Hemitrygon akajei. The sequence continues at coordinate 1,824,871 of NW_027332005.1, read as the reverse complement.
TTGAACTGTAGTATTAACACGAACGGGAGTAATGGCGTTAGAACTGTGGTAAACCAGTCATATCCCACCCACCCGGGATCCGTATAGTAGCCCGGCTTTATAATACAGTCCCAGGGTATATTGTCAATCACTTTCATAGAGTGATATATGAAGAAGTAGGGCACACTGGTAAAGCAGAGCAGAACGCCGGTTGTTGTGAGAACCACAGCCGCAGTTTTCCCGGTGCAATACTTTGCTTTCCGTTTCTGACAACAGATGGCGACAAACCGATCAAATGTAAACATGACGGTGAACCAGACAGAACAGTCAGTGGCTGTCTCTGCCAGTGCAGAGATCACACTGCACACGGGGGTGATGTCCAGGAAAGTCCCGGGGAAGTAATAATAACTGATCCGCCGCAATATGACATTAAACACGAAGGTTAGTAGATCCCCCGTCGCCATGGCCACCAGGTAGCGAGTGGTGCAGGTGGAGAGGCCGCACTTTTCCCGGGACAGGATCGCAATCGCCACTAAATTCACTGGGGGAACAGCAAACAGAATGAGTGAATTACTGTCTCACCGATCAGTGGGTCTCAGAGCAGAGACAAGCTGGAAATTGAGAACAATCAAACAGTGAAGACAACTCATTTCTGGGGGTTTAAAAGGAGTAATGCGTGAATCTCAGATCCTTCTCACGAATGCATGCGGGGTGAACGGAGAAGGTACTCGATACTGGAAAAGGAACAGGGTTTGGGAAGGAGGCGTTATCAACGGATCGCCGAGACCGCTTGAGAGAAATCAATATAAATCTCCCCCCGTCAGGTTTTGGACTGATGTGTAAAACCTGGGTACCTCGGCAACTTTCTCAGCGATGCTGGTTACCGCGTTCCTGTCACCTATGTCCTGGCACTCTCACTGTGCAGCGAAGTCCCGCTCCCTCCACCTCTGTCCATCTACAAAGTTCAAAGCAAATTCATTTCCACCGTTCCAATGCCTGCGTCTCCTTCTTGACCCCCCGTTTATCACCCGCACACAGCACCTCCCCCACCTCCGCTTGGATGGCTTCTTTTAAATTCCGCAACTACCCTTGGCCGGGGTTCCTTCACACGCTCTCAACGAATCCGATCAGAAAGTTTCAATTTTCGTTTTTGAGGTTTATGCTTGACCCGCTGAACTTTAAAGTATTTTGCGCGCTAGTGCTTATAGCATCAAAGACAGTGTAGGTACTCCAAAAGATCTGTCTCTTTTGGGGCCGCTCCGAAATACTTCAACATTATTCTAAATGTTCCGAAGCATATTGTACAAGAACGGAGTATCGCGTGCACCTTACCCCATCTGACCCCTAACGGACACCGCTGGGCTTGCTCTTAACTCCTGCTTCACTTCACGGATAACAGGGCGTGGTAATAAACCCTGGTACAAAACACGCACACAGGTCCTTACTTGACTTATATTCGGAGTCTGACTTACAAATAGATAGATAGATAGATAGATAGATAGATACTTTATTCATCCCCATGGGGAAATTCAACTTTTTTTCCAATGTCCCATACACTTGCTGTAGCAAAACTAATTACATACAATACTTAACTCAGTAAAAAAAAAATATGATATGCATCTAAATCACCGTCTCAAAAAGCATTAATAGCTTTAAAAAGTTCTTAAGTCCTGGAGGTAGAATTGTAAAGCCTAATGGCATTGGGGAGTACTGACCTCTTCATCCTGTTTGAGGAGCATTGCATCGACCACTCTCCCCAGAATCTCAAAGTCCATTCGCTTCCGGCGTTCCCTTCAAATTTGCAGGTATTTTTTTAATCAGAGCGCAATACCTTGAATTTTGAATTTAAAGCACGTTGCTCTAATGAAACGGTATTAAACCAACTAGCCGTAAAGGTGGCGAGCGCGCTGGATTATCGGGGTTTACTTGACAGCGGCTTTGCATTGATAAATCACAACTGCCTGCTGTGAATCTACAAAATGAATCCATCTACCCGATCTTCCTCTCTACGGCCGCTTCAGCTGCCGGTTTACTTCCAGCAGAAGCCGTGAATTAAAAAGCAAGGGAACTTCTGAACGAACACAGAGATTGGTCGCAATGTGAACACCGCACTCTCTGACACTCCGACATCACAGCGCTGTCGGTCACTGAACGAGTCCACGGACCGCGCACACAAAACTTAAAATGTTAATTTGCTTGTGTTCTTACCAGGAACACCGATCACGGCAATGACCAAGTACCATATCTTCCTCACACGGTAAAAGGTTGCAAGCATGAGATTCACCCTCTCTTCCAGCTGTCCGCGATCTCGCTGGAGAAACTCTGAGCTGACGAATCTCCACGCTCACTCATTTATACTCGGTCCATCACACGGACTATTTAATATCACACAAGGCTGACGTGTTTTCGAACAGCTGGGGTTAAAATAAACATGATGTCATTCAAGTAAACTCCCAGTTGTGATGAGATATGAATAGCTTGACACGAAATTGCAAAATCTGGAAGATGAAGAAATGACGATTGGAGAAGTCAGTGAATGTTGTTGTGAGACAATCTCAGGCTCATCTCTCGGTTTCATGATTGTTATTGTTGATCTTGTCCATTCCGAGGATCCATGGACTTTGTCACCATAGACCAATATTATACTGTCAATGGGCTGTTCTGTTTCACTCTGGTAATTGTCTCGGTTATAGATCTTGCAATAGAAATATAAAATAAAGAATAACATGTTTGTATGTTCCTGTAACGTAGTGAAGAACCTTAAACTAATATCATATTCAGGCTCACGGAGATATTGAATGCATGTAAACGTTTAATCAGATTTACTGCAACACGCACAAAATGCTGGTTGAACTCAACAGGTTAGGCAGCATCTTTGGAAATGATTAATCTGTCGGCCTTTCTGGCCAAGAACTTTCTTCAAATTAATTAACACTTCGTCGCACCTCACCTCCTTCAACAGAAGCAGGATTTCCCAGTGGCAAACCATTTTCTTTCCGATCCCCGTTCACGGTCCGATATGTCGACCCGTGGCTTCCTCTCGTGCCACAATGAGGCTACTCTCAGGCCGGATGTGCTACACCTCAAATTCCGTCCAGGTAGCCTGCAATCTCATGGCAAGAACATCGATTTCCGTTGAGTTCCGATATTTTCCCCTCCTTCCTTTCCCCACTTCGGCCTCTTATCTCTCCGCCTGATCTGCCTATCGCCTTCCCATGACGCCCCTCTTCCTTGGATCCACTCTCCTCTCCTATCAGCTTCCTTCTTCTGCAGCCCTTTGCCTTGTTCACCTATCATCACCCAGACTGTTATTTCGCCAACCTGGCAACACCCATTCCCTTCTAGCTTGTACTTCCCTCTTCCCAAAAGGTTCTTATTCTGCCATCTTCCTCCTTCCTTTCTGCCCCCTAATGAACGGTCTTGGCCCGAAACGACTTCTGTTTGTTCATTTCCATAGATGCTGCCTGACCAGCGGAGATACCCCCAGCGTTTTATATGTGAATACAATTGATATACATGCAGTCCTTCGTGTAGTAAACCAGCGGCCACCAATGCTCGCACCGGAATGAAGCAAAGTAATTCAACCGCCGTACACACGACCCTCGAATTTGTGTATATGTTTAAACCGACATAGCATCTGCATTCATTGCATTTGTAACAAGAATTGTTTGGCAGATGCGCTAAATTGCTAGCGTTGTTGATAGTGTTGTAGACAATGGTATTTGCCTATTGTTTTAATGTTCCTAATATGCCACTTCGATTTACTTATGTATTGAATGGTCTGAACAGAATGGCTCATGAGAAGAGCCCTTCGCTCAATGGGTCGTCGGTTGTGGGATTAAATTGGTCATTTTGTCAGCTCATCAGCGAAGGGCAGACAGGGGTCAATATTGAGGTACGAGATTCCCTTCCATGGGTGAGTATGGCTGGGATATTCACGAAGAGTGACGGAGTTCTCGGGAGTGCTGATGTGGACAGGAAGAAAAAAATGGAAGTCCAAACATCAATAAAAGTATGGAAGCAGATTTACAATGGGGCATCCAATACGTTCTGAACAGATGCCGTCACGGACGGGAAAAGTCATGATGCAATAATATATAATAGTAGTCTGATTTTCTGCTCCCCGTGAGTGATGGACGTGATTGCTGTGGAGCCGCTGCACAAGTGTTTCACCAGGAAATTGCCGAACGTAGAACATTTCCAATATCAGCGGAGAATCTGTCATTCTCTCCTTGAAGCGGAGGACCAGAGGACCAGAAGCTAAACTATTATTAGCGACATACAGTGGCTTGCAAAAGTCTGGGGCACCACTGGTCAAAATGTATGTTACTGTGAATATTTAAGTGAAGAGAAGTTGAAATGATTTCCAGAAGTCATAAAGTTAAAGATGAAACTTCTTTTCATCATTTTAAGCAAGATTAAAATGAGTGGAGGGTTATGGGCTGAGTGCGGGTAGGTGGGACTAGGTGAGATTAAGAGTTCGGCACGGACTAGGAGGGCCGGAATGGCCTGTTTCCGTGCTGTGATTGTTATATGGTTATATATGGTTATTAGTATATTATTTTTGTTTTGTACAATTTTACAGTGAAAAATAGGGAAGGTGCACCATTCAAAAGTTTGGGCACCGCAAGAGATTTGAGCTCTGAGATAACTTTGTCCAAGGTCGGTCTCAGACCTTAATTAGCTTGTTAGGGCTGTGCCGTGCCGACCGAGCCTACTGCACTTTCAGGGTTCACAATGATGTCTCCACTACATTGGAAAATAAAACACAACCTGGATTTGCTCGGACAGCGAGCATGGTTGATCCTGAGCTCATCCCAATTTAATGCTTAATCCACTGATATTCGGACTTCTTTCTTCTGTCTGGGACGTTGTCCACTGCCAATTTAGTCATAACATAAATGAGGAGAACAACATCTCATCTTCCAGCTGGACACCTCACAACGATAGGGAACACACTGCTGTTTTTTTACTTATTCCGGCTGAATTATCTTTCGTTGTTACTCCGATGATGCCCATGACCCCTTCCTGCCCCGGTACCATATAATCCTAAATAACGGCCAGTATTTCTCATAAAGTTCCATGGTCTAATTTATCTTTCACCGCTCTGTCATCTCCACGTTGAAAATTGTCACACTTGCACCCCTGACCCAATCCCGTGGGTTAGGGTTAACGGGGTTTCACTTCCTACACACTCTGCTACTTTGGGCTAGGAATAACGAGGATAGCAGAACCAGGACATGGAACTCGGAACTAGGAGCCTGGGCTTGGACTCCGAGCCAGAGACTGGACAAGGACCCAGAACCTGGGTCTTGACTCGGTCTCGGACTCCAGAACCAGGCGAGGACAAGACGAGGCAACAGGACGAGGAGAGGCAACAGGACTGGACGTCAGACTCATGGATAGGACAAGGGAACCCCAGCACAGGACGAGGGAATCCCAGCACAGGACTGGGCAAGATACTCTTGGGCTGGGCGAGGCACATGACAAGACGAGAACACAAAGCGCTGGCTTGGACAGGACAAAGACCTTGGAGGTGACTGGGACTGGACGAGACTCCGAACCCTTGACTTGGTCGAGGAAGAGACAGGAACGCAGAGCCTTGATCAGGGAAGAACAGGAACGCAGAATACGGAACCGAAGGAGAGACAGGAACGTGGAACACAGAACAGGGAACCCTCCTTGGGTATAGTACGTAGGGCCGGGACACATTACACAGAACACTGAAAACAACGAAACAGGTCCCAACGCTAGGTAGCGACGAAACGGCCGGACCTACCTAGAGGAGTCTTGGACTTATTGAGACAGTTACAAACAGGGTGGTGCTCCAGACACAGGCAAGGCGAGGCAAAGTTCCAGGCGGAGACAAGGCTAGGCGAGGAAAGGCTCCAGGCAGAGGCAATAGACAATAGGTGCAGGAGTAGGCCTTTCGGCCCTTCTAGCCAGCACCGCCATTCACTGTGATCATGGCTGATCATACACAATCAGTACCCTGTTCCTGCCCTCTCCTCATATCCCTTGACCCCGCTATCTATAAGAGCTCTATCTAACTCTCTCTTGAATGCATCCAGAGGCTTGGCCTCCACTGCCTTCTGGGGCAGACCATTCCTCATATCCACCGCTCTCTGGGTGAAAAAGCTTTTCCGCATCTTAGTTCTAAATGGCCTACCCCTTATTCTTAAACTGTGGCCTCTGGTTCTGGACTCACCCATCAGCGGGAACATGCGTCCTGCCTCTAGCGTGTCCAATCCCTTAATAATCTTATTATTAAGGCGAGACAAGGCGAGGAGAAGCAAGGCTCCAGGCACAGTTTGCAGGGCAGGGCTTCAAGCGTAGGGAAGGAAGGGAACAGTTCTGCCTTAGGGTAACGGCAATGATGGCCTGACTTGCCCAACGGAGGCAAGGACCGGGAGGGACAGATCCCATCGTAGGGTAACGGCAAGGACGGCCTGACGTACCCCACGAAACCCTCACAGAGGCAAGGACAGGATACCGACGGCACGAAACCCACACAAAGGCAAGGACAGGATATTGACGACAGAAACCCCACAGAGAAAAGGACAGGATACTGACAAGACGAACCAGCCACCCGCCTCGAACCCAGGGCCACTTAAATTCCCGGCCACAAGACGAGAATCAGGTGCCTATGATGAAGCCCAAATGAGACAAGGGACAGCCGGAAGACGCGGAGTCTGGAGTCCACGGACCGTGCTGTGTGCCGGAACGCGAATTTCACGGACCGGACCATGACAGTTACAAAGTAGTGGGGCAGCTTTTTTTCCAGTAATCTGAATTCGTTTACCAGAATTTGATCAGGATTGGTCGTTGTCCCCCTATCCAGATACTTCTGACAGACTGTAAGGCTGCTTAGCTTCGCTAGGTGCTGAAAGGTTTATATGTTGAAAGGTCCAATTCAATTAAAAAATTGTATGCAATATACATCCTGAAACGTATTTCCTTCTCAAACATCCACAAAAACAGAGAAGTGCCCCAAAGAGTGAACGACGGTTAAACGTGAGAACTCCAAATCCCCCCTCCCCAGCTCCCCTCTCCCCGAGTGCGGCAGCGAGCAACAATCCCGGCAAAATGCGTCAACACCACCACCGAGCACAAACGTGAGGTAGGCAACACCAAAGACACAGACTTGCAGTTACCCCAAAGACTTCTCGTTACATCTGGCATTCGACAAACCACAGGTTATCTCTCCCCCTAATAAGGGAGAGGGAGGTGTCCCCCATTTTCACGGCGAGTGGGAGACATAACAGCAACCGAGATCCGTGCCTGAAAACAGTAAAGCTCTCGGGTCTTCTGGCCCACAGCAAAAGTGTTTCCGGCCTCACCGGTGACACACGGGTCTCTTGCCGTGACACCGACCCTCGACCCGGCCATCTCCAGAGCCCCGAGATCTCAGGCTTCCAAGTGCGGCCGAGACTCTCAGGCCGAACCCTTGGCATATCGGATAACGGACAGTTCTGATACTCCAGTCCCATTCCCGCAAAGAACCGAAGTCAGCGTGTAACTCCAGGTCAAGGTCTTCGAAAGAACCCTGAAAAAGAAAAATGAAAACATGAAAGATGTTAATAGAGCTGTTTCCGAAGATGCGTGCGAAGGAGTCATTTAGTGGCATCTTAACTCTGCCTCCACATCCGTGCATCTTGTTTCCGATCTGTGACCACTCTCCCTCTGAGGGGTAAATGCACATTTCCCACCCGATCACGGTGCTCTTCATAATAACACATGTCGGGCAAACGAATTTAGACCACAGCCTTTCCAGCAAAAAAATGGCTGCCTATCATTGGCTGATATTCGTGTCTCTCTGAGCCACAGTGTTCTGTTCTTGTTCCGTGCTGGGTCCTCTTTTGCAGCCCCTGTTATCATCTAGCATCTCAGAATTGTTCCCCAAAATGTCATAAACTTGGACAAAGTATTCTCTCCTCTTTCAGTCCACAAGCCTCACTCAGCCCCGCAGTTATTCTCATTTAAGTCCATTAGGATATCGGCTACATTTCTGGTGAGTCGCAGCAGAATTTTACCTTGCCTTTTTGAATCCGCCACTGCAAACCCCTTTTCGAATATGAATACCGGCGAAAATTATTAATTGGTGTCTCTACTATACATTCTTTCTCGCCGTCTACTTTATCTCGATTGTTCCTCTTAGTCCAAGCACTTTCTACGACAGGTCGATTGACCTCAGTATGTTCAGTAACTGATTGTCGCTTGAACCAGTTTCAACCAAGTTGACCAGTGAACTGTCTTGATCACCTCTCTCCATCCTCATTCATTATTGAACATTCCTCTCAAATTTTAAATACACTTGACAGACCCCTATGACATATAACCCAGGAATTCTCTACTGAGGCGAAAGTTTCGAGACATTGGAAAAGTTTATCAACTTCTGCACTCAAAATTCTATCCTGAATTGTTACAGAATTTCAAATCTAGACAGACCTCCCCTCTTATCGGTGCATTAACATACCGCGTCAAAAAAACAGCAATTCACTAACATAATGAACTCACTTCCCTGTAATCCATTTGCCACTTGGTTCTCTCACTCAATATTTGGGAAATAAAAGCCCCCTGTACCTATAGCATCAATCTCAGAACTTGCCTGTTTTGTAATTGAGAAGAGGGTAACGCAAAGTCTCAGTGTGGAGACTCCACTGGTCATGGTGAATGAAGGAAAATAAAGAAGCTGTGATAAAGATTTGGATGATTATCCATGGGACAATGTGAGGCAAGGAGGGTAAACGAAACCAGAGAGAAAGGATGCTTAATTGAGAATTGGGTAGAATAGCGGCAGTAAACTGAAGTGCAGCGGGACCGATTATAAGAAGCAATAATGTTTTCCATGACGTGGAGACTCTTCTTGAAGAGAGGTTGTCCACCTTAAGGAGAGGGCAACATATTTGCGAGGAGGGCGGGTGCGAGGAGCGAGAAAATAATGCATTTGAATCAGTTTCTGATGGTTTGTGAAAGAAGAGTGAGTGATAAGAGGCAAATCAGCTTGTAGCGATGTGGAAGGATTGAGTGCAATGTATACTGATTTAAATCAGGAGTGGTGCAATTCCTCATGGTTATGACTATGATCGGCAGCCCACTTCCAAACATCTCCCGCCAGTACCCAGACAGGACTATGCTACCTTCTTCCATCCCCTTCCCCACATGCGACCAGTGAGAAAGTCGCAACGGAAGGAGACAGAGGCAGGAATCTGAAAGCAGAATATACCATGCAATGCATCCTTTCTGCCTCACCCAGAAGCTTTTGTGCCAGAACACTTAGCTGCCTTTTAAAGTCTCAGAATTACATTCTCCACACTGGACTGTGCGAAAATACATGGATAGGTGAGCAAGTGAAGAATTAAATAATCCGTTAAGTCACTTCTAGGTATTAACAGAGGATACCGCTAGACGTGCAAACCAGACAAGCGCCAAGCACCTGACCACATTTACGTCAGATCCATGAATGGTGGTCCAAGCGCTATAATTATTCAACATTACATCGAGAAATTTTAGAGCCAGAGGTCACATAAATTTCGTTCGGAACTTTACTGTGTCGCAGCACTGACAACATAGAAAATCCATGGTAATGTTTCATCGGTCTGTCATTACACCCACGGAGTGGAGACTCAGTATGGAGTATGGAGTACTCAGCATGGGGACTCAGTATGGAGTATGGAGTACTCAGCATGGAGACTCAGTATGGAGTATGGAGTACTCAGCATGGAGACTCAGTATGGAGTATGGAGTACTCAGCATGGAGACTCAGTATGGAGTATGGAGTACTCAGCATGGAGATTCAGTATGGAGTATGGAGTACTCAGCATTGAGACTCAGTATGGAGTATGGAGTACTCATCATGGAGACTCAGTATGGAGTATGGAGTACTCAGCATGGAGACTCAGTATGGAGTATGGAGTACTCAGCATGGACACTCAGTATGGAGTATGGAGTACTCAGCATGGAGACTCAGTATGGAGTATGGAGTACTCAGTATGGAGTATGGAGTACTCAGCATGGGGACTCAGTATGGAGTATGGAGCACTCAGCATGGAGACTCAGTATGGAGTATGGAGTACTCAGCATGGACACTCAGTATGGAGTATGGAGTACTCAGCATGGGGACTCAGTATGGAGTATGGAGTACTCAGCATGGAGACTCAGTATGGAGTATGGAGTACTCAGCATGGAGACTCAGAATGGAGTATGGAGTACTCAGCATGGAGACAGTATGGAGTATGGAGTACTCAGCATGGAGACTCAGTATGGAGTATGGAGTACTCAGCATGGAGACTCAGTATGGAGTATGGAGTACTCATCATGGAGACTCAGAATGGAGTATGGAGAACTCAGCATGGAGACAGTATGGAGTATGGAGTACTCAGCATGGAGACTCAGTATGGAGTATGGAGTACTCAGCATGGAGACTCAGTACAAAGTTATCGGCTGTGAATAAGTAAGTGCAGGAGTGAGTATATTAGGCAGGACACACACTAAAGTAATATACCTTTAATTAGGTGATAAAGGCGATAGTTCCGGACTGGATTTGGTAGGCAAATGTTCCCAGTAACACACACAAAATGCTGGTGGAACGCGGCCGGCCATGCAGCATCTATAGGGAGATGCGCTGTCGACGTTTCGGGCCGAGACCAGTACCCTGTTAAATATATATTCATTCAGCGGTGGTTATGGGGATTACTAAACATGCTTCTATACAGCAAAACTTTCAATTAAATTACATCCTATGTTTGAGCGGAATTTAGAGGCCAGAAAACGTGGAAGCCGCTAGGGATTCGGTGACGCGATGACTGCATGTTTTAAATTGTTGAATATCAACTTGAGACGATACATAGCCTCCAGCGTCCATATGCTTGAAACTCGAAAGGATTTCTTAAATGTTTGAACGATTCTAATTATTGCTTAGTTGTTCACCTTTTCAACACTTAATATTACGACGTGTTCTGCAAAAGTTTATAATGTGAATGCATTGAGATTGTAAAATATTGCACGAGGACAGGACGTTGGCGTGTTCCCTTGAAAAACAAGGAGAGGTAATTCGGTCGTAAATTAACGGAAAGCAGTCGTGTCTTTGTTAGGTTTGTATTGAGAGGATGTTTGAATTAATCCTCTGTTTCATCACAGGATATGACTGTCTGGAAAAGTCTGGTTCGTTGAGTGAAATGCATTTCCAGGTACTGAGCTGAATTTCAGAGAGTGGGTCTTTCCGAAATTACATGAAGTGTCAGTGTATGTGGGCCGCAACCACCCCGATCTTTCTTTCCTCTGGTCCTTGGAATATCTGATAAGGGATTACACTCTGGTATTTAACTGTTTATTCTGTATGCGCCAGTTATCTACAACGGTTTTGAACGTAGAAAAGCGCATGCTTGCACTTCGTTTTGCATGTACCTGTGTAGTTATATTGTGTTCTTTTACTTGTCTACCTTGTTATTGATTTCAGAGGGAGTCGCCGATTTCACACCGGCCAGGTAGAATCGTGGTAAAAAGGTATCCATGTATGATAAACCCACTACTCAAAGGGAAATTGGTATTAGGATAAATGCATTTGTACTCGAATTAGGAATTTGGTTTTCGCGTTTTGGAAGGCTGGTTCACTTACCTGGTTAGACTTTAATTTGATCATCCTGCAGCACTTAGATAAACGCTGAATCTCAGAATGCAACTGCACGTTATACTGCATCATCCGATATATTTGGATAGCACCACAAGATGCTGCTAAATGTCGACTTTGAGGCCTCCATTGGAAAAGGTTGTTCCGATGTTAATGTAACATCCGCCCTGTTGTATGTAACGGGTGTTCAGATTATACAGTATAACGTGCGGTTCCATCCTGAAATTCACCATTTTGCTGACATCAGTAAATTATCCAAGTGCTGCAGGATGGTCAGATTACAGTCTGCCTCTCAGAGCACTGTAACAGCAGAGTCGAGACAAACTAAACTTTATACCCTCTTGCGGAACATCACTGGTCCCTGTCCTCCAGGCAGAATTCCCTCCAATTACTATCTAATCTGCCAATTTGCTAATTCTGAGTCCACGAAACCAGGTTTCCCGAGATGGAATGCCGTCTAGCTTTCTGAACGTGCCTACCATGCCTAGCCCGGTCAAACACATTACAGAGTTAATACATCCCACATCGACTTCGGACTTAAGCGGTATTTTTTTTTTACAATTTCAAAGAAATCAGTCATGGGCATAAATGATGACCATCCATTACAAAACCACGCTGCCTATCCCCAACCAGAATACGTTTCTCGAGATACTCAAACATTTCCACCTTAAAAATCCCCTCCAATAGTTTGCCAACAACTCACGGAAGACTCATTGGCCTGTAACACTCAGGACAATCCTCACGGAATTCTTAGAACAAAGAAAAAAACATTTGCCACCCTCCAATCCTCCGGTACTACTTCTGTGGATAGTGAGACCACAAGTATCATGCCCAAATTCGCAGCAATATCTTCGCCCGCTTTCAACAACGTATCTCCCTTCTAGAAAAGGCGAATGATTATTTTAATATTTTATAAGTTTCCAGCGCGTAATTGTTACCGTCAGTATATCTGTGTTTTGTTACGCTTAATCCGCATTAATCAAGGTCCCGCTCACTGTTGAATATATAAGCAAAGTATCATTAAGACCTTCACTGCTTCCTTGCACTTCAGACGAATGCTTACCATTTTATCTCTCAGCTCTCCAACCCTCTGTCTCGTCACCCTCCTGTTCTTCTCGTACCTTAATGCGATTTTCCAAAGTCGCCTCATGTCCCTTTCTAAGTTCATTGTTCGTTTCCGTCCAGGCTACATTGTGACATTCCACAGCCCTGCCTGATCGGTTCTTCCTGACCCTCAAATATCTTTCTTTCTTCTTCTTGACGAGGTGTTCAATATCGTTGTCAATCAGGTTTACTTTACACTACCGTCCTTACCTCGCCTCAATGAGACAAGTCTATACTGAACCCCAATGCAAGTCGATAAAGAATCACCTGTTGTGCAGATCAAGGAGCAAACCCTCTCCCGAATTCGGCTCCCAAGCTGTTACCTATTAGCACCAATTAAATACAGTCTGCATCTATCCCGGTGTAGTTATCGGACATTTCGAATAGTTGACCCGCGAAGAGATCTATTACCTGATCCTTCTCCTTTTCTGGTGCAGGATCCAGGAGGGCCTGTTCTCCATTCCACCTGTCCGATAATTGTGCCAGGACTCATTTCTGGACGCAAATGCGAAATTCAGTCATATCTATACCCGTTAACGCGAGGAAGTGCCGAAGAATTGTATTGAAATTTATCTGCCTGTGACAACAGCTTGTTAATATGGCACCTGTCCAAAATATATCTCCGCATCTCCGCGCTGTTTCTGTATCTGTGTGTGTGTACACACACCACACACACACACACACACACACACACACACACACACACACACACATACACACACACACACACCACACCACACACCATACACAGACACACACCACACACACACACCTCCCGCACACACACGCACACATCACACTCAACACCCACACACACACACACACACACCACCCACACACACACACCCACACACACACCACCCCCCACACACGCACACACCACCCACACACACTGACACACACACAGCACACACAGACACACACACACACACACACACACACACACACATATATTTTATTTTATTTTATTTATTTATTTATTTATTTATATATAATTTTTGGTGATTGGGTGCGGGGTCTGCGGTCTGTACAGAATGCTCACAAACTAGTGATTGCTCCCTTTCTGCTCTGAGATCTACTCCCAGTCTATCAATAGACAGTCACTCCACGGTTCCTTCCCTTTCGGACTCTGCATGCTATCATACTCCCCCCGTGTTTCAATGGGACTCCCTTTACTTTCTTTTACCTGATTCCATCTTGAAATATATGAACCCGGGAAAGTCCAGCAGCCATTCCTGCCCTTGCGGTCTGGCATAATCTCTCAGTTGTGTGCTGGAAGGATTCATGTCAATATAAAAAAGAAAGACAATCTAGCGAACAGTCCATACCGTATCTAAAATTAGAATAGGGAACGGATGAGGTGACAGATCTCTCCGCAGGTCACATTTTTAGAACGACAGGGCAGAACTCTCCTTCATTTACCGTACACGGGGTTATGACCAGGGAGTATGAGATGTATTGAACTGGATATCTGCGATGTGTGGTGCTAACTGGCCAGAACATGGAATGGTAAATAAGGAAATAATGTACTGAAGGAAATGCACAACAGATATGTGGAGATTATTCACTAAACACTTATATAGGTTCAGTATAGGCTTGTCTCATTGAGGCAAAGGATGATAGCGTAAAATAACCCTTGCTGACAAGAAATATGGAACAGCTCGTCAAGAAGAAGAAAGGAAGATACTTAAGGTTTAGGATCAGATAGGGTTATGGCGAGTCACAATGTAGACAGAAAAGAATTTAACAATGGACTTCAAAGTTAGAAGCGGAGTAAAGATGCACTAAGATAAGTAAAGAACAGGAGGAATCCTGATAGAGTGTAGGCAGATCAGAGGTAAAAGAGGAAAACTTGTGTCTGGAGTCCAAGGAGGCAGTGAAGCTCCTCACTGAATACATTGATCAATGTGAACACAGCTTAAAAAGACAGATATGCTCGAACATGCCGACGCTGAAAAGAGGATGCGATAGAAACTTGGAAAACATGATAGATGATTCCCCGATACCGGAAGGGATATACTCCAGGTAATAGATGATTCCCCGATACCGGAAGGGATATACCCCAGGTGATAGATGATTCCCCGATAGCGGAAGGGATATACTCCAGGCAATAGATGATTGCCCGATACCGGAAGGGATATATTCCAGGTGATAGATGATTCCCAGATACCGGAAGGGATATACTCCAGGTAATTTTGGAAGGCGAGCTCAGATATTGTTGTGCTTTTGGGCAGGATATTTGTGTCTTCGCAGGCCATGGAAGTAGAACTAGAAAATTGGAGGGTGGAAAATGTTATTCATTTGTTGACGAAAAATAATAGGGAAACTTCTTGGAATTATTGACCAGTGAGTCTTACATCAGTAGTGGGTAAACTACTGGAGGGTATTATTGAAGAAGGAATTTATGAGTATTTAGAGAAACGTAGTCTGGTTAAGGACAGACAACATGACATGTTGTCCTTTATGAGTCAGATTGAATTATTTGAAAAAGTGAAAATAAAACAAACAGAAGAATCAGAACAGTCGATGTGGGTGCATTAATTACGGTCAAGTATTTGATCAGCTCCCCAAAGTGGACGCATTCAGAAAGTCAGAGGCATGGAATCGAGGGAAACCTGGTTGTGTTGATTCAGGATTGGCTTCCTAACAGAAGGCAGATGATGTCGTAGACAGAATGAATTCTGGATGGAAGACAGCGAGCAGCCGTGTTCCGCATGCAGAGTCGAAATTTCGGTACACTTCATAACTTTCTTTCGAGTTTGCAGTTAAACTGCTGAAATAGGGCTGACGGAAATAGTCGATTTAATCTGAACACAGAGCAGCAGCTGGATAATTTATGGAATTAAGACTGACGACGTAAGCAAATCGCTGAACGATTGACTGGACCGGCACGTTGTCTAAACTGACCTGTCATTTACGTATTACAGGGCAAATGCAACATTGACTTCAAAGCACTACAACTCAAAACCAGCATTTCGATGTGTTCAGCAGCAGCTTTTGCTGCTCATTAAAATAACCAGCCTTTGCAAAATGCCAATTTCAAATTCCCAATTGAAGTACACACCATTTTATCATAATGCCAATTTACCTCTGAATCGTGGTTTTATCGCATCCAGTGCAGATACGCTCATATTTCGATCTATTTAACCCTGAATCCACATGGCCGGTGTGGAATCCGTGTCTCCATCTAAAATCATTAATAAGTGAAACACACAAATCTACACAAACTAAAATCGCAGCGAAAGCAAAGCAAATATCCAGGCTTACACTTGTCTTCCTTCAAAACCATCACAGGCAATTGGGGAATGCAGAATAAACAACTTCAAAAGTTTCCATCTTCTCATGCAATAACCATCCATTAACTCAGTCTCCATGCTTCAGTGTGTGCGAGGCCAGAGGGATCGAACAGTATCAAAGACTGTCTAGATGGTTCGGTGCTGTGAGACACTGAAGTTCTAACCTAGACATACAGTCAGTCAGCCATAGGAAACCACTGCACAGAAACAGGGTCTCCAGCCCGTCAGATCCGGGAGGAATTGTTTAAACTGCCTACTGCCATCGACCTCACCCGGACCGTGGCCATCCATATCCCTCTCATCCGTGTACTTCTCCAATCATCTCCTAAACGTTGACATCGGAATCTCAATTATCATTTGTGTTGGCAACACTCTGACCACCCTCTGAGTGAAGAGGTTTTCACTCATGTTTCCCTTAAACATTTCACATTTCACCCTTCACCTATGATTTCCAGTTGTATTCTCGCCCAACATCAGTGGATAAACCACTCTCTATACGCCTCATAATGTTGTATACCTCTATCAAATCTCCCCTCTGTCTTCTACCCGCTCGGGAATAAAATGCTGACATATGTAATCTTTCCTTTTAATTAAAAAACATTCAGTCATTCACGGCACTAGCCGTGTAAATTTTTTTCTGCATTATTTTAACTTTATTTTCATTTTTCGCGCACACAGTATTCCAAATTAGGCCCCGATAAAGCCTTAAACAACAGCAAGGTAACGTCACAACTCCTGCACTCAGTACTTTGGTCTATGAAAGCCAATGTGCGAAAATCTTTTTTTTTTATGACCCTGTCTTACTCTGGTATAACTTTCATTGAATTATGGACCTGCATTCCCAGATTCGTTTGTCCTATCGTACTCCTCAGTGCCCTATTTCTCATTGTGTCAGACCAACCCTGTCTGGTCCGCCAAAGTGCAAGATCTAACTCTTGTCTGTGTTAAATGCGATCTGACATTTTTCAACCCATTTTTCCAGCTGGTCCAGATTCCGTTTCATGCTCCGGTACTCTTCCTCGCTGTCGACTACACCCGCAAAGTTGCTGTCATCGGCAAATTTGCTGATCTTGTTAACGACATTATCATCCAGATAGTTGATATAGATTACAAATAACAACGGGCACAAGAACGATCCCTGGGGCACTCCACTCATCACAGGTCCGCAGTCAGAGAGACAACCATCCATTACCACACTTTAGCTTCCCCAACGTATCCAATGGCGAATCCAATTTGCTACCTCATCGTAAAAGCCAAACGACTGATCCTTCTCGAACATCCTCCCATACGGAACCTTGAGAAATTCCTTGCTGAAGTCCCTGTAGACGGCATCCACTGCCTTGCCTTCCACACCATTCCTGGTAACTACCTCGTAAAGCTCTGTGAGATTGGTTAGACATGACCTACTACTCACGGGCCCATTCTGACTATCGCTAATGTTCTTGTTTGTCCAGTTACTTCCCTTCATACTCCATGACCAGCGTAGTCTGAACAACAAGGACAATTCATCATTACATAATACTGAGCGAGTCCCTTCCAAGCAAAGCTATCGAGATCATCCAGCGGTCGGGACTGATATTTATGGCCTAATATTTTTTTAATTCTCCTGCACTTTATTATCCGACGCATTGAGAGTAGTCTGGAAGAGCTAGGCGTTGTAGCTTTAAATAATTAATCGATTTACTTAACTATAGCAAGATACGGTACGCTCGGTCGAACACAGAACATGGAATATTACAGCACAATACACAAGGTTCTGATAGGCTTTCAACTAATGGAAGTTCGATCTAACACATCCCCCCTGCATCTGAATCAGAATCAAAGGTTTCAAAGGTACATTTAAAGAATCAGAACTAGATTTAATATCACAGACATACGTCGTGAAATTGTTAACTTTACGGTAGCAGTACAATGAAATACAGGATAAATAAATACAGAGAAAACAAAACTGAGATACAGGTGGCAGCGGGGAAACACTGTTCCTGAATCGCTGAGCCTGAGCTTTCAGGCTTCTGTATCTCCTTCCCGATGGTAACACTGTGTAGAGGGCACGTCCTGTTAGTGGGCAATGTTAATGATGGACGCCACTGTGACAAGATTCATCCATTGTAACAATGAACAATGAGATACAGATAATCTGTATTTACCAACAAGTATATTTTATTATTTATACTAAAACCACGTAGATTTACACGCTATCTCCTGTGCGCACCTTACTGGAAACACTAACACTCCATGAACAGTCAATGAAGGGAAAAGGTATTACCCAGGAAAAGAGTCTACGCTGGCAAGACATTCCATAGAAACATAGAAAACACAGAAAATCTACAGCACAATACAGGGCCTTCGGCCCACAAAGTTGTGCCGAACATGTCCCTGCCTTAGAAATGACTAGGCTTCCCCATAGCCCTCTATTTTTCTAAACTCCATGTACCTATCCAAAGGTCTCTTACGAAAACCCAATCGTATCCGCCTCCACCACTGTTGCCGGCAGTCTGTTCCAAGCCCTCACCACTCTGAGTTTAAAAACAAACTTACCTCTGACATCTCCTCTGTACCGGCTCCCCAGAACCTTCAGCCTGTGTCGTCTTGTGGAAACCATTTCAGCCCTGGGAAAAAGCCTCTGAATATCCACACGATCAATGCCTCTCAACATCTTCCGATCCTCATGTTCCCGATCTCCACGTGTCCGTGTGGTCCTACTTTTCGGCAATGGTTGGCGTCTGGCCGCTGGAGAGTTATCACCCCTGCATATCTGAAGCTCCGGAATCTTATATTGTTCCTCATCAATTGAACCATTGGAGCTCTGAACCATTGGCTCAAGGTCACCTGACCTACCTGGGTCACCTGGTTACTGATCATTGTACAGAGCTACAACCAACATATTGTACGTGACTCTGCCCAGCCTAGCCTTGAGTATTCGTATCTTTACACCCTGACCGGTCCAAACCAGTTAAATGAGGCAACCCAGACAGAGTCTAACGAGACTACAGATTGCTTCTTTGATATGTCTGGCATTTTACATAACAAGTAGCTGCTCCTCTGAGCATGGTCTCAGGTTTATTGCTCTGATTAGATTGTCCCAGAGTCAGGAATCAGTTCAGAGTCCACGCCCTTCACATAACAAATGGCGACTTGTTTGAGAATGGACTCAGGTTTAGCAGATCATTACCTGAAACTTCCTGTGTCCACATTCAGTTCCTCTGATTAAATTATTCCAGTGCAAGAATCAGTTCATAGTCCACAAAATGGGGGAAAACAGAGAGAGCTGGTTTGTCTGCTTCCCCTGTCCTTGATCAGACTGTAAGTTCTTCTGGCCAACAGTGTTTTATGAGCCATTCAATCTGACACGACGGTATCTTTCTCGGGTCTGCTGTCGTCTGTATGCACAGGGGTGGATGATGGAGGTTTTGCAGAGATGCCGTGTGCTGTAGGGGTCGAAGGGGTTTACAGAAATGCGGTGTGATGTAGAGGTTGGAACGGTTTTGTTACGTACCCCGTACCGGGTAAAAAGAATCAGCATAAATGGAACACACCTAGAGTCTGGTATTGATACAAACAAAACACTACTTATCAGTATCCACGTAATCTCGTAATATAAAACCAGATAAATCAAACAGGTTAGCAGAGTTTATGCATATGTAAGTGTGTAAATATAAAACCCCAAACTTCTTCAGCTTAGGTGGTAAATGATACAGTCTTACGATGGTATAGGAATGACGTCAGTTCAGTTCGTGATATTAAGTTGAGTAGAATTGAGGAGAGAGAGAGAGAGAGAGAGAGAGAGAGAGAGAGAGAGAGAGAGAGAGAGGAGAGAGAGAGAGAGAGAGAGAGAGAGAGAGAGAGAGGTGATTTGTTTTCCAAGTAAGCTGATGTCGTCGAACTCTCCGTTGCCTTCCGAAGTCCTGTTAAAGTTTTGTGATCACACAAAAGAGTACCGCCTTCACGCAGTAAAGCTATCAAAGGTTAAACACACCGATAACATTCCACCGGTCACCCCTTTCCCACACTGCGATCAAAACCCACCCTTTCGTGGGCACTGAAAGTTCATCCAGTGTCTATTTCTTCTGCATTTCTGTCCGTGTCTGTGTGTCTGTCTGAAAAGCCAGCTGACCTTGAATATATCTCAAACATGCTGAACGCCAGCTGCCCATTTATAGCTCCGCCCTTCCGTAACCATGGCGACTCACGAGCTGCTCTGTGCTCTCTCTCTCTCTCTCTCTCTCTGAATCGCTGTACACCAACTCTCTCTCTTTTTAAAGGCACAGTCCATATTGAATACACCTTAGCATCTCGTCACAGTTTTTACAGATAGCGAGGGGTGTCAGCACACTTCTCCACCAATGTGGAAATGCAGTTTACTTGTAGTACCAAACTGGCATTTCTGTCTGTAACAAAATGAAACCCGTCTTGTGTCGGAGTGTTTTGCTAATAATGTTCGTGCAACATTATGCTGAGTGATCCTGAGTACCTGACCGCAGACCGCAGTCCCTACACTATAATGGCAGAATATGGCATTAAAGGCAAAACTTCTGGCAGTGCGGAGGATCAGAGGGATCTTGGCGTCCGAGTCCCCAGAACACACAAAGCTGCTACACAGGTTGACTCTGTGGTTAAGATGGCATATAGTGCATGGGCCTTCACCAATTGTGGGATTGAGTTTAAGAGCTGAGAGGTAATGTTGCAGCTATATAGGACCCTGGTCGGATCCCACTTGGAGTACTGTGCTCAGTTATAGTTGCCTCACTACAGGAAGGACATGGAAACCATAGAAAGGGTGCAGAGGACATTTACGAGGATGTTGTCTGAATTGGGGAGCATGCCTTATGAAAATAGGTTGAGTGACCTCGGCCTTCTTCTCCGTGGAGCGATGGAGGATGAGAGGTCGCCTGATAGAGGTGTACAAGATAATGAGAGGCAATGATCTTGTGGACAGTCAGAGGCTTTCCCCAGGGCTGAAATGGCTAGCATGAGAGGGCATAGTTTAAGGTGCTTGGAAGTAAGTACAGAGGAGATGTCAGGGCTAGTTTTTTTTTTTTTACGCAGTGTGATGTCAGTGCGTGGAATGGGCTGCCGGCGGCGGTGGTGGAGGCGGACACGATATGGTCTGTTAAGAGACTCCTGGATGGTTACATGGAGCTTAGAAAAAGAGGGCTATGGGTAAAGCCTAGGTAGTTCTAAGGTAGGGACATGTTCGGCACAGCTCTGTGGGCCGAGGGGCCCATATTGTGCTGTAGGTTTTCTGTGTTTCTACTCAGAAGACGGCCACTGGGTTTGTCCAACCTTCCTTTAATTTGCTCTTACTAATCAATCCCAAATGCCGATTGGCCACTAGTTGATTGGTCACCGATTGCTCTATTGCACTGCCGTGAGCTGCCCCTCGGACAATGAGCCTTATTGAAGTCCCCTCCTCTCCAGATCTCCGATGTCCAGGTTGGCCACTAGTCAAAGCTACCGGACTTACCTCTCAGTGATGACCGTGTCAATACCAGCAACATGACACTGGCAACTGAGTACATTGTCTTAGACAAGACACCTGCCAAATCTAATGCCACTCCCCTTCGCACTACATATGGACTGCCGTCTATGTATGCATATTGATCTGTTGTCCCCACATGTTCATTGATCTCTTTCCCTCTCTGCAATGTGAATACACCAGTTAAAGCCATCTCCTGCGTGTGTGCTTCTATTTGATATGTAGTTACACAGACACAATGCAGGCTGACATTTGAGTACAGAAGTGATGACCATAAGTTTATCTATTCCTCCAACCCTGAGACAATTTTAGATCTAGATTCTTTGTTGTTCTCACAGTTCCAGTCGCATAAATGCATTTGTCTCTTCCACATTTTGCAAGGGACATGTAAGCAACGGCAAGAAGAAAATACACAGATATAACTGTTACTAAAGATTTTATTGGTGGCTTATTATACAAATGCCCCAAGTGAACATGCTGTACCTATCTGCACGCAATGCAACACGGACTGCTCACTTGGAATAACTTTACAATTGACTTAAATTGTGATGCTCCTGACAATATTGTAATGTCATTATGGGTGCAGTAAGAATTAGGCTGAGTGATGACACCTGACAGCTTTTCAAACATTTGTAGAATGTAGAAAGGTGCCGACCCTATGAATTAATGTATACTCCAATATAATTTAGGAATTGAGCTTCTTACATTGCATAAACAACTGATTAACACATGTTTACAAACTGCATTGCATTCCAACAGTTGCTACATTCTCTCATGACTCATGCGGTCCTTTTCGTGGGTGCAGACTTCTGGGGAGCACGAGCACACTTCAGATTGGCATCATGCACTGCATCCCACATCAATAGCAGTTCGAAAGGCCGAAAACGGTGCACTAGCAGCAACTCACGGTAATAGCAAGGAATGAAAGAGTCATCTTGGGTTGAAGGAACACTGATTCCAGCTGTCCTGAATCCGCTATGGGAGTGTGGGGCTAGTCCAGCCTTGGCCAGGCACATCCCCAAAAATACATCATCAATGGGGTATAGTTCAAGGTCTTGGGCTATGTGGTAAATGATATGAGCTGTATACACAGACATAAGTATGCCCGCTCCACCAATGTATGGTGGGTACGACCTGATGGTGGTCACTATTTCTGGCACATAATACTTGCTCGACTTCTGGCGTTTGGGCCCAAACCCATAAATGAGACGGCCCACAAACAGGTGTTGGTGAACCTTCATGCCTAGCAAGTAATCAACCATGTTATCGGTGTTGGCAAAGACATCATCGTCTCCATTGAAGATGAATTTGGCACTGGGGCAAAATTCACTGACCCACTGCAGCAACTTGTATTGTTTGAGGGTGAGGTTGAAAAAGGTATCCAAGAAATCCCATTGTAGGATATCTCTGTGTTCTCTGTTTTCCATGGCTAACAGCTGATTCAATTTCCTGCTTTCTTTTTGGTCAGGAGAGACACCAGAGATAAAGACTCTCTTAATTAGGACCCCATTGAATTCGCGTTCTCTGCCCCATGTCTTCCTTACCATTTCCCGCCGATCCTGGTTGAAAGGGTGAGATTTGATCACCAGGAGCAGGAAGACATTCTGAGATCCTTCTCGACCACCACATTTGTCTGGGACATTTTGAATCATGTTAAATTCTCGACAGTGTTTATACATCAAGAAGTTTTTTATGTGCTCTTTCTCTTGATGAAATGAGGGCAGGTGCAACAATGTCTTGTTCGCGTGGCACTTTGGCTTGAGCACTGATTTAGTTGCATCAGCAGTAACAACCTTGGGCAGATCTTTGCGATGAACAGTTTCTGCAATATCATCAGTCTCTCGACGTTGGTCATTATCCCAGAACATGAAGAACAATCCCAGAGTAATCAAAACACCCAGCACTACTTTCTCATAGAATCGCCAACGTCCTCCCATCTTTCACCTGAAGTAGAGAAAAATATGGATTAATTCAAAGAAAACTTTACATTTACATGATGCTTGAGAAGAATGAGAAGTTTAAGCTGTAATTAGGTTCACTAATGCTTTGTAATATTGACCTCAAAATGGTGGTGAGGTAAGGAATAGGCAGGGCCCGGCAAGCTGCTGAAAGTTTAATTGACCTGAAGCAGTCCATCCCAGCAGAAGGACAAATCTACCTATAGGATACCATCTCTGTCATTAAACTGAAAATCGCATAGTTTCTTTCTGGGCCTTAAAGGTATATGATTCCAAAGGGTTTATTCCACCTCGCTTCACAGGTCTCATCACTCCTCTCGGGGCTTAAACTGAACTGAGACAAAGAGCAATATAGCACAATGCAGACATTTTGGCCCATGATGTTGCACCGAACTTTTAATCTGCTCCAAGATCAATTGATCCCTACTCTCTCAAATAGCTGTCCATTTTTCTTTCATCCATCTACCCTTATCACTACCCAGGCTGTGCATTCCATACAGCCACCATTTTCTTTTTTTAAAAAAATACTTCTGGCAAACCCCTATACTTTTCTCTAATCACCTTAACATTATGCCCCCTCATATTAGTCATTTCTACGCTGGGAAAATGTTGTTGGCTCTCCATTCTTCCTATGCTTCTTACCAGCTTATACGCCTCCATCAAATCACCTCTCCCCATCTCCCCACCCCCACCTTTGCTCTAAAGGGGAAGGTCCCAGCTCGTTCACCATTCAGGTTGAGTTCACAGGTTACTGATACGATGGAAGATCATGTATTATTGACCATTGATTAGTAACTGAATATATGGCAGTGCAGGGAAGGTAACGTGTTAGCATAGCTACTGAAAACATCTGATTTTCATGGCATTTCAACCTGGTCTATGTATGCCTACAATAGGAGAAACAAAGAGTAGTATACTCAAGGACCTTGGCCTTTTGCTTCTATTTTAACCAGAGAATTGTATTCAAAGTTATATTAGCAGTAGCCCACCCACCCTGCCATCCATTGGTCAAGCCACTTTATGAAAGGCTGCAACTAAGGCATAACTAGTCCCAATGGCAAGGCTAATTCGACTCAGATATTCAGTAGTAAGCAATTGTAACAAGACAGCGAAGCCATCGCAGGCCCATATCTATTGAAGTTAAATGGCACCAGCATCACCTACGGCAGGAATTTACGCTTCATGAAGAGCAGTGATCCTTGGACTCCAGGAGCCCAGAGAAAGCACAAGTAGCTGACAGCAGAACAGGGCAGATAGTTAGAATGATCCACAATGTGTATGAGTAAAACCTCGGATGCCAGGAGCCCTGAAAAGACACCAGTGACTGATAGCAGAACGATATGTACAAGTAAACCTATTTGCACAGGGATGCAACTTGTGTCACTTTAGAATTATGGAATCCTAGAGTAATGCGATCTAAACAGGCCCTTCGGCTCAACTGGTCCATACCAACCACAGCATCCTCCCTGCTAGTCCCTGCTGTCTAGTTTGGCTCATAACTCTCCAAGCCTCTCCCTTCCATGTACCTGTCCAAATGCCGGTTAAATCTTGCAGTTGAACCCACTTCAACCACTTCCTCTGGTAGCTTCTGCCGGGTACTCACTGTCCTCCGTGTACAGAGGTTATCCCCATGGTCTCTTTTCAATTTTTCCCCTCCTCTCTTATATCTGTGACCTCTCATGTTGGACTCTCCAATAATGGCAATCCACCTTATCAATACCCCTTATGATTTTAAACTTCTGAGGTCACCTCCCATTCTCCAAGGCATCAAGGTCCAGCATGGCCAGCCTCTCTGTAACCCAGGCCCTCTAGTCCAAAAAGCATCCTCGTAAAGTTCTTCTGCACCCTCTCCAACTTGACAGCGTCCTTCCTATAACAGGGTAAGCAAAATTGTAGATAATATTCCAAAAGTGGTCTCAACAACAAATTACATAACTGCAAATAATCCCCCGCTCCTAAACTCTACACCATAACTGATGAAGGCTAGCATGCTAAACGCTTTTTTTCACCATCCTGCCTTTCAGTGAACTATACACTTGTCAGTGCCTTGCCATTCACTGTACAAGCTCTACTTCATCTGAATGTCCATCACCTCACATATAACCATATAACAATTACAGCACGGAAACAGGCCATCTCAGCCCTTCCAGTCCGTGTCGAATGCTTACTCTCACGTAGTCCCACCGACCTGCTCTCAGCCAAGAAACCTCCATTCCTTTCCTGTCCATGTTCGTATCTAATTTTTTTTTAAAATGACAATATTGAACCAGCCTCTACCACTTCTTCTGCAACCTTGTTCCAAACAGCTACTACTCTCCGAGTAAAGAAGTTCCCCCTCGTGTTACCCCTAAACTTTTACCCACTAACTCTCAACTCATGTCCTCTTGTTTGAATCTCCACTACTCTCAATGGAAACACGCCTATCCACGTCAACTCTGTGTACCCCCCTCATAATTTTAAATACCCCTAACAAGTCCTCATTCAACCTTCTACACTCCAAAGAATAAAGATCTAACTTGTTCAACCTTTCTCTGTAACTTAGGTGCTGAAACCCAGGTAACATTCTAGTAAATCTTCTCTGTACTCTATTTTGTTGACCTCTTTCCTATAGTTCGGTGACCAGAACTGTACACAATACTCCAAATCTGGCCACAGCAATGCCTTGTACAATTTTAACATTACACACCAAGTCGTATACTCAATGCTCTTATTTATAAAAGCCAGCATACCAGAAGCTTTCTTCACCACCCGATCCACGAGATTCCACCTTCAGGGAACTATGCACCATTATTCCTAGATCACCCTGTTCTACTGCATTCCTCAATGCCCTACCATTCAAAATGATTGTCCTATTTTGAATAGTCCTACCAAAATGTAGCACCTCACACTTATCAGTATTAAACACAATCTGCCATCTTTCGGTCTACTCTTTTAACTGGCCTAAATCTCTCTGTAACCTTTGAAAACCTGCGTCATTATCCACAACGCCACCTATCTTAGTATCATCAGCATACTTACTAATCCAATTTACCACCCCATCATCCAGATCATTAATGCATATGACAAACAACACTGGACCCAGTACAGATCCCTGCGGCACACCACTAGTCACTGGCCTCCAATCTGACAAACAGTTATCCACCACTACTTTCTGGCATCTCCCATCCAGCCACTGTTGAATCCATTTTACTACTTCAATATTAATACCTAACGATTCAACCTTCCTAACTAACCATCCGTGTAGAACCTTGTCAAAGGCCTTAGTGAACTCCATATAGACAACATCCACTGCTTTACCCTCGTTAACTTTCCTCGTAACCTCTTCAAAAATTCAATAAGATCTGGGGACGTCGCGTGATGACGTAGGATCAAGACGTTGGGAATCCAGCTCCCTCGTAAAAAGTAATGAAATAAGGTTTAAATGAAGAAGAGTTAACAAATATCTACTAGAAACTATTTATAAATAACTCAGAATTATCTTTTGATATGGCTCCTAAACCGAAACAGAAGAAAGCTACTACTTCAAAGACTGCGCAAATCGGCGGGGAAAAAGGCCTAACCGTGTCGGCGAAGCCTCGGATTCAAGTTGGATCTCCTCCCGGCGAAGTGCATGGCACTTCTAATGATGCGGGACAGGAAGTTGCAGCAATGTCGGCGATCTCTAAAAGAAACGGCAAGAACAATGGATGCGCGAAGAAACAAGTATGCATGAACAGATATCAGCAAAAGTAACAAAACTACAAATCCCAACTACGGCTAGATGGGAAACTGGAATTATATCGGAAGTGGAGTCAGACTCTTTGGGAAATTCAGAGGAAGAAGAAGAGGAAAAGAAAATGAACATTAAAGGAGTCATAAAAGATATCCTGATATATATTATGAATGAATTAAAAGCTGTAAGAAGGATGCAGAGTACACTCGATAATGTGGTGGAAAAACAAAAGAAGATGGATAATAAAGTTAAAGAAATGGAAGTAAAAGTGGAAGAAAATACTGAAAGAATAGATAAGATAGAAGACAATAATCTTGCCTGAACAATAAAAAGAAAACGGATGTTGGAAAAAATAAATGCGCTTGAAGACTCAAGTTGACGAAATAATATCAAAATTGTTGGTCTTATGGAAGGTACAGAGGGAGAAAATCCAATAAAATTCTTTCAAGAATGGATTCCGAAAATTTTGGCAATGAAAGAAGGAAGCCAAGTAATTGGAATTGAAAGGGCACACAGAACTTTAAGACCAAGACCTCAGCAAGATCAAAATCCAAGATCAATTTTGATAAAATGCTTGAGGTACCAAGATAAAGAAATTATCTTGAAGGCAGCTACTCAAGGTGCTAAAAAGAGAAATGGGCCATTGATAATAGAAGGGAAAAGAGTTTTTTCTTATCCAGACATAAGTTACGATCTTCTGAAGAGGCGGAAGGAATTTAATCCAATGAAAAAATCTTTATGGGAAAAGGGCTATAAATTTTATTGAGCTACCCAGCAAAATTTATAATTTTCCTGGATAACGAAGAAAGAAGCCTTTTCGTTGACTACCAGAAAGCAGAGAAATTTGTACAAGAATTACCTGATGCCCACGAAGAGGAGTAAAGAATTATAGAAATGAAGTGGACTAATGATGAAGACTGAAACAAGGTTGGACTTGACAGACATTTATAAGGAAAAAAATAGCTGAGTATTAATTAGGAGTAGAGACATTAATTATTTTCTTTTTTTTTCTTCACTAATATATTTTCTTTTTTTTTTGCGGGGGAGGTGGAGGAGCTCCAGATCGATGTCTGCGAGTTTCACGTGTACAATCATGGCGATTGCCATGACCCGTAAAATGGGGGGTGGGTAATGTTGTGTTCTTTTTGTTCGCAACATTAGTGGGGGGAAAGTATTTGGGGATTTTTTCCTTATATATTAGTTACCTTTCTTCTATTTTTCTTCTTTTTTGCCTGGATGGTTGGGGAGAGAGTCATAGCAACATGGAGAATTCTAACGAGTTCCCAAGGTATTATGAATGATTAATTTACTTAATTTTTTAAGTTTTAATGTTAATGGACTTAATGGACCTGTGAAAAGAAAAAGAGATTTAGCATATATTAAGAAAATGAAAGGCGATATAGCTGTTTTACAAGAAACACAATTAACAGAAACAGAACATAAGAAATTAAAGAGAGATTGGGTTGGAAATGTCATTGCAGCTTCATTTAATTCAAAATCGAGAGGAGTTGCAATTTTCGTTAATAAATCTTTACCAATTAAAATACAGAATGTAGTAATTGATTCTGTGGGGAGATATGTGATTATACGTTGTCAATTTTTTTCAGAATTATGGACTTTTATGAACATTTATGCACCAAATGAAAATGATGTAAAATTCATACAAGAAGTTTTTTTGAACTTGGCTGATGCACATGATAAAATATTAATAGTTGGAGATTTTAATTTTTGTTCAGATCCAGTTTTGGATAGGTCAACTAAAGTTGCTACAAAATCAAAAGTAATAAAACTAACTTTATCATTAATGAAAGATTTAAACCTGATTGATATATGGAGAAAAATTAATCCAAGAGAAAGAGATTATTCATTTTATTCAAATAGACATAAAACTTACTCAAGGATTGATTTTTTTTATTATCAAAAAATATTCAGGATAGAGTGAAAAGTGTGGAATATAAAGCAAGAATACTGTCAGATCATTCCCCGTTGATAATGACAATGATAATGATGGATAAGGAGAAATTGATCTATAGATGGAGATTTAATTCTATTTTATTAAAACGTCAAGATTTTTGTGATTTTATGAAAAAACAGATTCAATTTTTTTGATACAAATTTACATTCAGTTGAGAATAAAATTGTATTATGGGAAGCGATGAATGCATATTTAAGGGGTCAGATTATAAGTTATACATCTAAAATTAAGATGGAATATTTGGCAGAAATAGATCAATTAGAAAAAGATATCATAAAGTTAGAAAAAGAATCTCAAAGATATATGACAAAAGAAAAACGAAGACAACTTAATAAAAAACTACAATATAATACACTTCAGACATATCGTACAGAAAAAGTAATTATGAGAACTAAACAGAAATATTACGAATTTGGTGCAAGATCACGTAAGATTCTTGCTTGGCAGTTGAAAACAGAACAGGCTTCTAAAACAATAAATGCAATTAGAAAAAGTGTAAATAAGGTTACATATAAACCTTTAGAAATTAATGAAACTTTAAAAATTTTTTATACTGTATCAATCAGAATCACAAAATAAGATTGCTGAGATAGATACATTTTTATCACAAATTACCCTTCCAAAATTAAATTTGGAAGAACAGAAATGATTTGATATGCCCTTTACATTAAAAGAGGTTGAAGAAGCTTTAGGATCACTTCAGAGTAATAAATCCCCAGGAGAAGATGGTTTTCCTCCTGAATTTTATTTAAAAAAAATTAAAGATTGATTAATTCCACCTTTTTTGGAAGAAATATATCAAGTGGAACGAATGCATAAACTCCCACAATCTTTTTTAACAGCGATTATAACTGTTTCGCCAAAAAAAGATAGAGATCCTTTAAAGCCAACATCTTATAGGCCTATTTCTTTGTTGAATACTGATTATAAAATAATAGCAAAAAAATTATATAATAGAATGTCTAAATATTTACCAAAATTAATACATATGGATCAAACAGGTTTTATTAAAAACAGACAATCAATGGATAATATAAGCCGGTTACTTAGTATAACTCTTCTGGCACAAAAAAAGAGAGGAAATGAGTGTGGCAGTTGCTTTGGATGCAGAAAAAGCATTTGATAGATTGGAATGGGATTTTTTATATAAGGTCTCAATATCACCAAGACCAAGGAGATGGTGGTGGACTTTAGGAGATCTAGGCCTCATATGGAGCCAGTGATCATTAATGGAGAATGTGTGGAGCAGGTTAAGACCTACAAGTATCTGGGAGTACAGTTAGACGAGAAGCTAGACTGGACTGCCAACACAGATGCCTTGTGCAGGAAGGCACAGAGTCGACTGTACTTCCTTAGAAGGTTGGCGTCATTCAATGTCTGTAGTGAGATGCTGAAGATGTTCTATAGGTCAGTTGTGGAGAGCGCCCTCTTCTTTGTGGTGGCGTGTTGGGGAGGAAGCATTAAGAAGAGGGCCGCCTCACGTCTTAATAAGCTGGTAAGGAAGGCGGGCTCTGTCGTGGGTAAAGGACTGGAGAGTTTAACATCGGTGGCTGAGCGAAGGGCGCTGAGTAGGCTACGGTCAGTTATGGAAAACCCTGAACATCCTCTACATAGCACCATCCAGAGACAGAGAAGCAGTTTCAGCGACAGGGTACTATCGATGCAATGCTCCTCAGACAGGATGAAGAGGTCAATACTCCCCAATGCCATTAGGCTTTACAATTCAACTGCCAGGACTTAAGAACTTTTTTTAAGCTATTATTAATGCTTTTTCAGTTAGTGATTTAGATGCATATCATATTCTTACTGAGTTAAGTATTGTACGTAATTAGGTTTTGCTACAACAAGTGTATGGGACATTGGAAAAAAGGTTGAATTTCCCCATGGGGATGAATAAAGTATCTATCTATCTATTGGAAAAATATGAGTTAGGAAAATCTTTTATACAATGGATTAAAACCTTAAATACTAATCCTCAAGCTAAAGTAGTTACAAATGGTCAGTTTCAACACCATTTTGCTTAACGAGGTCAACTAGACAAGGCTGCCCATTATCACCTGCTTTATTTGTATTGGCAATAGAACCATTAGCGGAATTAATTGGAACAGATTCAGACATTGGGGGCTTTAGAGTTAATCAAGAAGAATGTAAGATTAATTTATTTGCTGATGATGTTTTGATTTATTTAACAAACCCATTGCAATCTTTGCAAAGATTAACTTTTAGATTAGAAGAATATGGGAAAGTATCAGGGTATAAAGTAAATTGGGATATAAGTGAAATTTTACCCCTTACCAAAGGAAATTATAATCAATGTCGATTAGTAACTCAATTTCGATGGTCAATAAATGGGATAAAATATTTAGGTATTAGTGTTGATAATGATGTAAAAAAAATATATAAACAAAATTATTTGCCATTATTAAAAGAAGTAAAAGAGGATCTTGATAAATGGATGATGTTATCAATAACATTAATAGGTAGAGTTAATACTGCAAAAATGAATATATTTACTAGATTCCAATATTTATTCCAAACTTTACCAATACAATTACCGCAGAAATTTTTCAAGAACTGAATAAATATGTAAGGAAATTTCTCTGGAAAGGAAAGATGTCAACAATATCATTGGAAAAATTGACATGTAAATTTGATTTAGGAGGGTTACAACTTCCAAATTTTAAGAATTATTATAAAGCAAATCAACTTAGATTTATTGCGTCTTTTTTTGATGAAGAAATCCAGCATTGATTAGAATAGAATTAGATAAGATAGGAGAAAACATACCAGAAGATTTTATATATAATTGGGAATCCAAATGGATTTGGGAAAAAAAGAATCTCCTATATTAAGACACTTGATTGATTTATCGAATAAGGTAAATATGGACGATAAGATAAAGAAATCTTTATTAGCAAAAAGAACTTTAAGCCTATTTTGAAGGCTTATTCCTTTTACAATGGATAATAAACATTTATATTATTGGTTCCAAAAGGGGATTAAATATATAGGTGATCGTTTTGAAGGAGGTATATTGATGTCGTTTGAACAATTAAAAAATAAATATAAAATATCAAAGAACACTCTTTTCTGTTATTTTCAATTGAAGGCTTATTTACGAGAAAAGCTGGGTCAAACAATGTTGATGCCAAAACCTAGTGAAATAGAAATATTAATTCAAAAAGTAAAAATTAAAGAATTTACATCTTGTATGTACAATTTGATTCAAAAACAGACAATTAAATCAGGAATTCATAAATCAAGACAAAAATGGGAATCTGATTTGGATGTTAAAATTGATGGAAAAAGCTGGTCAAGGTTATGTTCTGATAGTATGATAAATACAGTAAATGTTCTACTTAGATTAATACAATATAATTTTTTACATCAATTATATGTAACACCACAGAAGATAAATAGATTAAATTCAAATTCGTCTGACCAACGTTTTCGGTGTAATCAAGAAATTGGTACTTTTTTACATTCTACTTGGTCTTGTTTTAAAATTCAACCATTTTGGATAAATCTAAGACTTTTATTGGAACAAATTACTGGAGTTCAACTCCCACATAGTCCAGGATTATTTTTATTAGGATACATTGAAGGGACAATACCGAAACTTAAATTGAATAAGTATCAGAAAAAAATTATAAAAATTGCATTGGCAGTAGCCAAAAAAGTTATCGCAGTTACTTGGAAATCTGATATATATTTAACTATGGATCGTTGGAATAATTAAATACATAGGTCCTTTGAAGATGAAATTATAAAGTAATTGGGGAAAGTAAAAATAAATATTAAAATTATTTTGAACTTCATGGAGCATGTGGGGATCCTCCGTTATCCAGGCCATCTTTCTCTTCTTTCTTTCTTTTTTTTCTTTCTTTAGACAAGGGTTAAGGGGGGGAGGGTTAAGGGGAGGGGGGAGGGTTAATATTATTTTTCTTTTTCTTACTATTTTATCAACACATTTATTCTTTGTAAATTTCTAAAAAGTAATAAATTTAATTTTTTTAAAAAAATTCAATAAGATCTGTCAAACATGGCCTTCTACGCACCAATCCATGTTGACTGTTCCTAACCAGACCCAGTCTATCCAGATAATTATATATACCATCTCTAAGAATACTTTCCATTAATTTACCCATCATTGACGTCATAATTACAGGCCTAGAATTGCTAGGTTTACTCTTAGAACGCTTTTTAAACAATGGAACCACACGAGCAATACGCAATTCCTCCAGCACTATCCCCGTTTCTAAAGACATTTGAAATATTTCCGTCAGAGCCCCTGCTATTTCTACACTAACTTCCCTCAAAGTCCGAGGAAATATCCTGTCAGGTCCCGGAGACTTATCCACTATCCTTAATAGCGCCAGCACTTCCTCTTCTTTAAACAGCTCAGGTATTTGTAAAGTAACGGTGATAGCGGAGTAACACACCGACGGGAGTAATGTAAATAGACCCGTTAGTCATGAAAGTCATCTGATTGATAAAGTAATTTATTTCCAGTAAGTGACCACTAATCTGATGGTGAAATATGTTGTACTCTTTTGGCTGTGGCTATGTCCAGTTTGCAATCTCCACATAGCTGCAGCCTTGCCCATCATTGAAATGGCCCCATTGCGGACAAATATTTAAGTTTGCTTTATAAAGTTGTTGACTGAGATCGGTGCTGCTGCAGGTTGCCGGGGCATGGTTAAATCTGACGAAAGGGAATGTCCAGTGTTCAAAAGAAAAGATTGTTCCAAAATCATAACTTTTCACCAGAGTTCACATGGCCCATCCTGCTGCTGTGTCTTTCCTATAAGCCCACAACGATTTCTGCCCTCAGCTGTCACTGGAGTTTATAGTCTGACAGTAAATTGGTCCCAAAGTAAACAATAAATTAATGCGATATGACAGCACCCGATCTGAACCAGGATGCGGGTCGTGGTTGCTCCCCGGAGCTGATCGATTTGTCGTGAGATACAGGTGCTCGGATTCGCTGGAAGCAGAATCAGCAGCTCAGCACAGAGTAAACACGGAGACTGTACTCGGTGGGCAACTTTACGATGAGTTAATGCGTCCACTTGTGATGGCAGGAATTCTAGTTTTTCTACCATTTCATTTCTGTCTTTAAAATTGTGTGGCTTTGCGGATCCGCCTGATTTTTCTGTAGGAGTGAGTGTGCTATTCCAGCAAAGACAGCAAGTATCTGTCAGTGATATTTAAAATAAAACTTGCTGATTTAAATCTCATTGGCTGTTGATAACAAATGTCTGTGTGCACTGTATTGTGCTCCTCCGGTACCTAGTAATACGGCCACTGACTCTATGTCCGTGGTCTTCTGCTGCCGTAGCCCGTTCAGTTCAATGTTCGACACGTTACGCGTCCAGCGATGCCTCTCTGCACAGTGCAGTAGTAACGTGATTATTTGAGTTACTGTCATCTTCCTGGCAGATTGAATCAATCCCGCCTTTCTCCACTGACCTCTCTCATTACTAAGACGTTTTTGCTCTCAGAATTGCCGCTACCTGATTTATTTCCCAGCACTATTCTCCGCAAAACTGAGACTGTTGTAACTGACAATCCCAGGATTTCAGCAGTTCCTGCGATATTCAAACTGAACCGTCTGGCACTGACAAACATTCCAACCTAAAAGTCATCCAGATCACATTTCATCTCCATGGTGATGTTTGCTGGAGACATAACGTACCGTTTATTAAGAACAGGATCGGGAGAGGCCCGCTGATAAAGCTGTGAGTTTAGTTAATGATTATCACCAGGAAGTGACTGAATATTAACCAGGGTGTGTTCATTACTTACAGAACCCGTAACACAGCCTCACTGGGACAGGGTGGTAACAGAACCTGGAGACGCGGTACAAGGTAAGAAGCTCCACATACTGAAATATAAACATCATAAAGATATTTAGACACTTTTATGAACACGAATCGGATTGATAACGTATTGTGTTGATCGACATTAGAACTGTAGCGAATGGCTTTTAAATGAATTAACAATTCCCTTCATCTAATTGAATGCATCGACTTGCTGTGCATGTCCCACGGGATGCCGGGGCAGTTGACAGTGTTATTGTAATCGCCGCAATTTCAGCCCAGCTCCGAATCATCAGCAAAGGCTCGGGAGGTGCGAGCTTCCCGCATCTCGGAACTGTCCCCGGGCTACTGCTCGCAGTAATAGAAGACCGATCCGTCCACACTCGGGCTCGACCGATCCCTGACCGAGGGAACTGAAGATTCGCTTTGTTTATTCATTCACTGGCGGGATTGACACTATCTGTCCTTCCTAGACGGCATTTCTGTTGGTGCTCAAAAGCTTGGAACCACCCACATTGGAGATTACAGCCGGGGCGGGCGGGGGGTGGTCGTGGGGGAAGGCGGTGTAAGGAGTTGATGGTTCCATTATATAGTCAGTTGGTGAGACCTGTTGTGGATCACCGCCTGCAGTGTTGTTTCCCTTCTGTCAGAAGTCAATGGCTAGGTGGGAAATGAAAAGAAGGTTTACCAGCTGGTTATTTGCCCCTGCGAGTTTTTGTATGAGGAATCTGTTGTGATCTTGACTTGTGGTGTGACATAAAACAGGATCTTGTATACATTACAGGTTTTTTTTTTAAACAACAATATACTTGATTGTATCCGCGGTAATTTGGTATAATGAGTGGGAACTTCGATGGGACATAAAGTATCCTGCGGAGTTTGACAGGGACGTGGACAAAATAGTTCCTGTTGTGTGAGGATCTGAAACCAGGCACCGCCAGTTGAAGACATTTGAGATGTTTTCTCTCTCTGTGTGGGTCTAGTGTGTCATGGGAATGACCGTCCTCAATATTCAGGAGACAGAATATTCATCACACAGTAAGGAGAAACGCCTCCGGTATCTGTAAAGTAAATGTGAGGGCGGGGAAGCACATCAGCGTGAGGAAAGTAAACAGACCCATTCGTCATATTTTTATCTGATTAATAATTTTATTTCTTTCCAGTAAGTGAACACTGATCTGAATGTGGAAATATATTCTTATCTTGCTGTACTCTTTAGGGCGTGGTTATCTCCAGACCGTTGCTGCCTTGCCCATTATTATAGTGGCCCCATTGTGGACAAATATTGAAGATTGCTTTATAAACGGACCGACTCTGATATCAGTGCAGCTGCAGCAGATGGGGTACAGTCACATCTGGCGAAAGCGACTGTCCACTGTTCACAAGGCAAAGTATTCCCAACCAGAGTTGATAGAGTCCGTCCTGCTGGCGTGTCTCTCCAATAAACCCATATTGAACTTTGCCCTCAGCTGTCACTGGGCTTTTCAGTCTGAGAATAAATTGATCCAGAACTAAACAATAAATTAATTCGATCAGACCAACCGAAAGGAAACAGGATCCCTGGAGCAGACTGAATTGGAAAGAGATTCTGTATGTAATCTTTGTCACTGTGCACCGAAGTACAATTGTAAGCCGGTACCGAACAACACAATACAACCATTTGCCTGACTGAGGTTTCGTGTCCTTCAGTTCAAGCACTGGGGAGCGGGGTGTGGAGTTACATCCGGATTAGTGTGAGGTCCGGGTTGCTGAGCGTGATCTCAACTGAACGTTCCTCTTTCAATCTTTTTATTAATATTTAGAATATTATGAATGAGATACAATTCAAATAATGGTAAGGGATTACAAATATATAGACTCCCATTATACATAAAGTATTACATAAACAATGAATAAAGCATAAGTAAGTTTCCCAAAACATAAACCGTATAGTATATATATGAACAAGGTAAGTTTAGATATTTCATAATATATAGTGTAAAAAAGAGAAAAAAAATCTATCTAAGGAAACTGAACGTTCCGCAGGGTGTACTCACTCACTGTCTGGACCCAGAGAATTCAGTGCTCAGATTCACTAGAAACAGAATCAAGAGCTCGGCACTTGTTTATTTGTTTCTCTCTGTATGTTTTTTGTGCTACTTTGCGCAAAGATAGAGTGCATCTTAAGACTATCTGAAATAAAACTTTCTGAAGTACATTTCACCTCCTGTACCTAATAATGTGGCCGCTGACTGTATATCCGTGGTCTTCTACAGCTGTAACCCGCCCAGTCCAGTCTTCGACATGTTACACGTTCAGTGATGCCTCTCTGCACGCTATTGTTGTAGCGTGGTTATTTGAGATACTGTCGTCTTCCTGACATAGAATCAGTCTGGCCTTTTCCCTTCCATCTCTCTCATTCATAAGGAGTCTTTGCTCACGGAACTGCCGCAGCCTTACTTTTTTTCTGTGCTGTTCTCCACAAACTGAGACTGTTGAAGGTGACAATCCCAGGAAATCAGCAGTTTCCGCGATATTATAAACTGCGCCGTCTAGCATTAACAAACATTCCACGTCCTAAGTCACTGAGAGCACATTTCATCCCCATGCTGGTGTTTCTGAGAGACCGATCGTACCCTGTTCCAAGGACAAGGAGTCGGAGAGACCCGCTGATAAAGCTCTGAGTATAGTTAATGATTATCACCAGGAGCTGACTGAACATTAACCAGGGTGTGTTCATTACTTACAGAACCCGTAACACAGCCTCACTGGGACAGGGTGGTAACTGAACCTGGAGCCGCGGTACACGGTAAGAAGCAGTATATACTGAAATATAAACATCATAAAGGCAGTTAGCCACTTCTGTGAACACTTAAATGAGACTGAGAACGTATTGGTGTATTCAACAATAGAACTGTAGGTGAATCACTTTTGAAAGAAATAATAATTCCCTTCGACTAATTAGATCAACTTCCTGTGAATGCCCTGCGGGAACCTGGTGTAGTTGGAAGTGTTAATGGAAACGTCGCACTTTCAATGCAGTTGCGAATGAACAGCAAAGGCTAGGAAGGAGCTAGCTTCCAGATGTTCGGAACTGTCCGCGGGATACTGTTTCCAGCAGGAGGCCGGCCTCTCCACACCCGGGGCTTTACTGATCGCTGACCGAAGGAACCGAGGATTCGCTTTATTTATTCCTTCGCTGGCGGGATCTACACTGTTACGAATGTGCCACAACTCTGAGGGGCCGAAGGGTACAAAGTCGCCCCCTCCTATTTGAGAATCGCATGATCGCTATTAATTCGGGTCTGGGGACCCAGGAAATGAGAGAGAATCCACAAGGTTTTGGAATGTGTCCTGGCCTCAGCGAGACAAAGCCACGGATAACGGCCATTGTCTCTTGGAGACGGAATTGTGTATTGAGTACTGTACTATTCATTGAAGCTCTCAGGGGACGACCAGAGTGGTCTGGTTGAGGGATTGCATCATCCGAACCTGATTGACATCTGAGACCCCGTGAGTAAGGATAAAAGAGGGTCTGGGGATCAACCCCTTTAGACGCACCAGGAGAAACGCTAGGAATCCCGTGACAGCGTTTAATAGCGACAGCCGCTGGGGCTCGCGTGCGTCCTTTCCCTTGCCTGGGATTGGCGGGCTCACCACGGAAGAACGGCTTAGCTAAAGGAGAGGCCACAGGTGAACGGCCACACTAACGAGACTCTGACGGATCGAAATCAGAGAAAAACTCATGGGGGCAGATATCTGTCTGCTGAACCTTCTTTTGGTTTCCCACCTACCCACTCTTATCTGACAAAAGGGAAACAACACTGCAGGCGGTGATCCACAACAGTTCTCACCAACCGACTATATAATGGAACCATCAACTCCTTACACCGCCTCCCCCCACGACCACCCCCCGCCCCGGCTGTAATCTCCAGTGTGGGTGGTTCCATGCTTTTGACCACCAACCGAAATGCCGTCTAGGATGGACAGATAGTGTCGATCCCGCCAGTGAGGAAATAAGAAAACGAATCCTCAGTTCCCTCTGTCGGGGATCGATAAAGCCCCGAGTGTGGACGGATCGGCTTCCTTTCACTGCGAGCAGTAGCCCGGAGACAGTTCCGAGATGCGGGAAGCTCGCACCTCCCGAGCCTTTGCTGATGATTCGGAGCCGGGTTGAAAGTGCGGCGATTCCAATAACACTTGTCAACTGCACCGGTTCCCCCCGGGACATGCACAGGAAGTCGATGCATTCAACTAGATGAAGAGAGTTATTAATTCTTTCAAAAGCGATTCTCTACAGTTCTAATATCGATCAACACAAAACGTTATCGATCTCATTCAAGTGTTCATAAAAGAGGCTAACTGTCCTTATGATGTTTATATTTCAGGATATAGAGCGTCTTACCTTGTACCGCGGCTCTAGGTTCCGTTACCACTCTGTCCCAGTGAGGCTGTGCTACGGGTTCTCTCGGTAATGAACACGCACTGATTAATATTCAGTCAGCTCCTGGTAATAATCATTAACTAAACCTATAGATTTATTAGCGGTTCTCTCCCTATCCTGTTCCTTAGTAAAGGGTACGTTCTGTCTCCAACAAACATCACCATGGAGATGAAATGTAATCTTAGTGATTTTGAGAGTGGAATGTTTGCTGGTGCTTAACGGTGCAGTTTTATAGACAATAGACAATAGGTGCAGGAGTAGGCCGTTCGGCCCTTCGAGCCAGCACTGCCATTCAATATGATCGTGGCTGATCATCCACAATCATTAACCTGTTCCTGCTTTCACCCATATTCCTTGACTCCGCTATCTTTAAGAGCTCTATCTAACTCTTTCTTTAAAGCATCCAGAGAATTGGCCTCCACTGCCTTCTGAGGCAGAGCATTCCATAGATGCACAACTCTCTGGATGAAGAAGTTTTTCCTCAACTCTGTTATAAATGGTCTACCCCTTATTCTTAAACTGTGGCCTCTGGTTCTGGGCTCCCCCAACATCGGTAACATGTTTCTTGCCTCTAGCGTGTCCAAACCCTTAATAATCTTATATGTTTCAATCAGATCCCCTCTCGTCCTTCTAAATTCCAGTGTATACAAGCCCAGTCGTTGCAATCTTTCAACATATGACAGTCCCTCCCAACCCGGGAATCGACCTATTGAACTTATGCTGCACTCCTTCAGTAGCAAGAATGTCCTTCCTCAAATTTGGAGACCAAAGCTGAACACAATACTCTAGGTGTGGTCTCACGAGGGCCCTGTACAACTGCAGAAGGACCTCTTTACTCCTATACTCAGCTCCCTTTGTTAAGAAGGCCAACATGCCATTTGCTTTCTTCACTGCCTGCTGTACCTGCATGTTTACTTTCAGTGACTGATGAGCAAGGACACCTAGATCCCGTTGTACTTCCCCATTTCCTAACTTGACAGCATTCATACAGTTATCTGACTTCCTGTTCTTGCCGCCAAAGTGGATAACCTCACATTTATCCACATTAAACTGCATCTGCCATGCATCTGCCCAATTATCCTAACATCCTCTTCATATCTGACATTGCCACCCAGCTTTGTGTCATCTGCAAATTTGCTAATGCTACTTTTAATCCCTTCATTTCTGAAAAGGACCCGTTAATCCCTACTTTTTGTTGCCTGTCTGCCAACCAATTTTCTATTTATGTCAGTACCCTACCCCCAATACCATGTGCTCTAAATTTACCCACTAATCTCCTATGTTGGACCTTATTAAAGGCTTTCTGAAAGTCCAGCTACACTACATCCACTGGCTCTCTCTTGTCCATTTTAATAGTTACATTCTCAAAAAATTCCAGAAGATTAGTCAATCATGATTTCCCCTTCGTAAATCCATGCTGACTCGGACCAATCCTGTTAATTCTATACGAATGTACCGTTATTTCATCTTTTATGATTGACTCCAGCATCTTCGCCACCACTGATGTCGGGCTAACTGGTCTATAATTCCCTGTCTTCTCCCTCCTTTCTTAAAAAGTGGGATAATATTAGCAATCCTCCAATCCTCAGGAACTGATCCTGAATCTACAGAGCATTGGAAAATGATTACCATTGCGTTCACGATTTCTAGTGCCACCTCCGTAACTACCCTGGGATGCAGACAATCAGGCCCTGGAAATTTATCAGCCTTCAATCCTATCAGTCTACCATCACCATTTTCTGCCGAATGTGAATTATCTTCAGTTCCTCCGTTACCCTAGGTCCTCTGGCCACTATTACATTTGGGAGATTGTCTATGTCCTCCCTAGTGAAGACAGATCCAAAGCACCTGCTCAACTCGTCTGCCATTTCCTTGTTCCCCATAATAAATTCACCCGTTTCTGCCTTGAAGGGCCCAAGTTTGTTCTTAAATATGTTTTTTTTCCTCTTCACACAACTAAAGAAGCTTTTGCTATCCTCATTTATATTCTTGGCTAGCTTACCTTCGTAACTCATCTTTTCTCCCCCTATTGTCGTTTTAGTAATCTTCGGTTGCTCTTTAAAAGTTCCCCAATCCTCTGTCTTCCCGCTCATCTTTGCTATGTTATACTTCTTCTCCT
This sequence comes from Hemitrygon akajei, assembly GCF_048418815.1. NCBI lineage: Eukaryota > Metazoa > Chordata > Chondrichthyes > Myliobatiformes > Dasyatidae > Hemitrygon > Hemitrygon akajei. The sequence goes on along the minus strand of NW_027332005.1, from coordinate 1,783,378 downwards.
TTATTTTTATACTGTCCTTGACTTCCCTTGTCAGCCACTGTCGTCCCTACTCCCCTGAAAATCTTTCTTCCTCTTTGGAATGAAATGATCCTGCACCTTCTTTACTATTCTCAGAAATACCAGCCGTTGTTGATCCACTTTCATCTCTGCGAGGGTATCCTTCCAGTCAACTTTGGCTAGCGCCTCCCTCATGGTTCCATAGTCCCCTTTGTTCAATTGCAATACTGACACTTCCGATTTTCAGTTCTCCCTCTCAAATTGTAGATTAAAACTTATCATATTATGGTCACTACCTCCTAATGGTTCCTTTACCTCGAGTTCCCTTATCAAATCCAGTTCATTACACAATACTAGATCCAGAATTGCCTTCTCCCTAGTAGGCTGCAGTACAAGCTGTTCTAAGAATCCATCTCGGAGGCACTCCCTTTCTTGGGGTCCAGTACCAACCTGATTTTTCCAATCTACCTTTATATTCAAATCCCTCATTACAACCGTAGTATTACCTTTGCAACATGCTAATTTTAACTCTTGCTTCAACTTGCACCCTATATCTAGGTTACTATTTGGGGACCTGTAGATAACTCCCATTAGGGTCTTTTTGTCCTTACAATTCCGCAGTTCTATCCATACTGACGCTACATCTCTTGATTCTATGTCACCCCTCTCAAGGGACTGAATTTCATTCCACAGCAGCAAAGCCCCTCCACCCACCTGTCTGCCCTTTCGATAGGGCATATAACCTTGAATATTCATTTCCCAGCGCTGGTCATTTTGCAGCTATGTCTGTTATTCCTACAACATCATACTTACCAACTTCCAACTGAGCTTCAAGCTCATCCACTTTATTTCTTATACTTCATGCGTTCATATATAATACTTTCAATCAATTACCCCCCTCGCCTCTCACATCAGTCCCTATTGCACTTGGCCATACTGAGCTTTCCTCATACGATCCCTTCTTGAGCTTTCTGCCCCTTTAAATCTGTTGTCTTTCTTAACTTTTCTTATTCTATCTTTCCCTTTGGCTCCATCCTTATATTTCCAGTTCGTCTCCTCCACGCCCCCCATTTATTAGTTCAAACACACCCGTGTAGCAGTGGCAAACCTGCCTGCGAAAATGCTGGTCCCCCGCCTGTTAAAGTGCAACTCGTCCCTTTTGTACAATTCATCCTTACCCCAAAACAGATCCCAGTGGTCTAAGAATCTAAAACCCTGCTGACCGCACCAGCTCCTCAGCCACACATTCAGATCCCTTATCTCCCCGTTCCTGCCCTCAGCAGCACGAGGAACTGGAAGCAAACCGGAGATAACCTCGCTGGAGGTCCTGCTTTTCAGCCTCCTTCCGAGTTCTCTGAAGTCACACTGCAGAATCTCTTTCCTCTGCTTCCCGATGTCATTTGTGCCGACAGGCACTACCACATCTGGCTGTTCACTTTCACCCTTGAGGATTCCCTGCAATCGATCCGTGATGTCCTGGATCCTGGCTCCAGGGAGGCAACATACCATCCTTAAATCCCGCCTGTTGCCGCAGAAACCCCTTTCTGTTCCTCTCACTATGGAGTCCCCTACTACCACGGCTCTGCCTGTCGTCTGTCTCATCTACTTTGCTTCAGTGCCAGTTTTCGACTCGCAGACCTGTCCGCCTCTCAGAATGGCAGTATTTTCTGTCCCGACAGCTTCCAAGAGGGTGAACCTGCTTTCAAGAGACACATCCTCCGGGGTCTCCAGTACTTCAAGCATCCATCCCTTTCTCATCGTCGCCCCCCCCCTTCTCTCCTCCGGTATCTTCGGTGTAACAATCTCACTGTAGGTCCTGTCCAGAAAACTCTCGTTTTCCCGGATGAAACTGAGGTCATCCAGTTGCCTCTCCAGTGCCCCAACACTGTCCTTCAGGAGCTGAACCTGGACACACACAGTTTTAGCAGCCGGTGGCACCATCATTGTCCCTGACCTCCCACATCAGGCAAACATCACACTGAATCAGTTTACCTGTCATCTCTTCACCGCCTCTTACCCTCTCCAACTGTAGTATGGTCTCCTCCCTCAGCCTCCTCGCCGAAGGGTCTCAAGCCAAAGACTCGCACTTCCCTCGACAGGGTCGCTCCCCTCGATAGAGCCGGTCCCCTCGACAGGGCCACTTCCCTCGACAGGGCCACTTCCCTCAACAAGGCCGCTTCCCTCGACAGGGCCACTTCCCTCGATAGGGCCGCTTCCCTCGACACGGCCGCTTCCCTCAACAGGGCCGCTTCCCTCGATACGGCCGCTTCCCTCGACAAGGCCGCTTCCCTCGACAGGGCCACTTCCCTCGACAGGGCCACTTCCCTCGATAGGGCCACTTCCCTCGACAGGGCCGCTCCCCTCGACAGGGCCACTTCCCTCGACAGGGCCACTTCCCTCGATAGGGCCACTTCCCTCAACAAGGCCGCTTCCCTCAACAGGGCCGCTTCCCTCGATACGGCCGCTTCCCTCGACAAGGCCGCTTCCCTCGACAGGGCCACTTCCCTCGACAGGGCCACTTCCCTCGATAGGGCCACTTCCCTCGACAGGGCCGCTCCCCTCGACAGGGCCACTTCCCTCGACAGGGCCGCTTCCCTCGACACGGCCACTTCCCTCGACAAGGCCGCTCCCCTCGATAGGGCCACTTCCCTCGACAAGGCCGCTTCCCTCGACAGGGCCGCTCCCCTCGACAGGGCCATTTCCCTCAACAGGGCTGCTCCCTCGACAGGGCCACTTCCCTCGACAGGGCCGCTTCCCTCGACACGGCCACTTCCCTCGACAAGGCCGCTTCCCTCGACAGGGTCGCTCTCCTCGACAGGGCCGCTTCCCTCGACAGGGCCACTTCCCTCGACAGGGCCGCTCCCCTCGACAGGGCCACTTCCCTCGACAGGGCCGCTTCCCTCGACACGGCCACTTCCCTCGACAAGGCCGCTTCCCTCGACAGGGTCGCTCTCCTCGACAGGGCCGCTTCCCTCGACAAGGGCCACTTCCCTCGACAAGGCCGCTTCCCTCGACAGGGCCGCTTCCCTCGACAGGGCCGCTCCCCTGGATAGGGCCGCTTCCCTCGACAAGGCCGCTTCCCTCGACAAGGCCAGTATCCTTTCATGTCTTGACGAATAGAGAATCTACCAAACTCTTCTTGAAATACACCCAAATACTTGATCTTCACAGCCACCTGCGGCAACGAATTGTACACATTCGCCACTCTGGTTAATTAAATTTCTCCTTATTTATGCTCCCAATGGACGTCATTCTAGGACTGAAGGAAATGAAGTGTTGCGAGAAATGCTTCAAAGGGGTTTGGTCTCCGCAACGGGCTGCACGACAATATACTCGAAGGTAAGTACATCATTGCAGCTTGCAATAGAAAGAGAAGTCAATGACCTGTTACCGCAGTTCATGGTAGTTCCACATTTCTGCAATCACTACATCACGAAGATCAGACCAAAAGTTACTTCAGAAGATACGAGACCATGAAATGAGTAAACAATGACGGAATGTGAGTGGCTTTGAAGAGCTGAGCTGCTGAAAGCAAATTACCAGACCTGGAGTGATTGCGACTGGGTCTGACAGAGGCTTAACTGGTACTTTGGGCACATTCACGTTCGCTCCAAATTCTTCCTACCTTCCTTTGTGAAGATATATAATGTCTAAAGGACCAGAGTTTGAGTAAATGAGACTCACCAAACTTTCTCCTGACTGAATCACTGGAATCTCCGAGTCAGAAGGGTTCGCTCCAGTTGATGCTCTCAATCCTCGGGCTGGTTAACTTGCTGCTGTTCCCTCGTCTTCAGTCGCGCTCTGCTTCCAATTGTGTGCTTTTCTTCCAATAAATGTCTCACTGCAGGTCTAACTTTAACATGAAAGATAACGAAGTAAGTTCACAATACAAAGGAAAACACAACATTTCTGTTCAATCTTCCTAAATACATAAACTCACAGAAATTTAAATGTTGAATACAAATATCACAATCTCAGGAGATGGTGGTGGACTTTAGGAGATCTAGGCCTCATATGGAGCCAGTGATCAGTAATGGAGAATGTGTGGAGCAGGTTAAGACCTACAAGTATCTGGGAGTACAGTTAGACGAGAAACTAGACTGGACTGCCAACATAGATGCCTTGTGCAGGAAGGCACAGAGTCGACTGTACTTCCTCAACACAATGCTCCTCAGACAGGATGAAGAGGTCAATACTCCCCAATGCCATTAGGCTTTACAATCCAACTGCCAGGACTTAAGAACTTTTTTTTAAGCGATTATTAATGCTTTTTGAGTTAGTGATTTAGATGCATATCATATTATTACTGAGTTAAGTATGTATGTAATTAGTTTTTGCTACAACAAGTGTATGGGACATTGGAAAAAATGTTGAATTTCCCCATGGGGATAAATAAAGTATCTATCTATCTATCTATCTATCTATCTATCTATCTATCTATCTATCTATCTTAGAAGGTTGGCGTCATTCAATGTCTGTAGTGAGATGCTAAAGATGTTCTATAGGTCAGTTGTGGAGAGCGCCCTCTTCTTTGTGGTGGCGTGTTGGGGAGGAAGCATTAAGAAGAAGGACGCCTCACGTCTTAATAAGCTGGTAAGGAAGGCGGGCTCTGTCGTGGGCAAAGTACTGGAGAGTTTAACATCGGTAGCTGAGCGAAGGCCGCTGAGTAGGCTACGGTCAATTATGGAAAACTCTGAACATCCTCTACATAGCACCATCCAGAGACAGAGAAGCAGTTTCAGCGACAGGTTACTATCGATGCAATGCTCCTCAGACAGGATGAAGAGGTCAATACTCCCCAATGCCATTAGGCTTTACAATTCAACAGCCAGGACTTAAGAACTTTTTAAAAAGCTATTATTAATGCTTTTTTGAGTTAGTGATTTAGATGCATATCATATTATTACTGAGTTAAGTATTGTATGTAATGAGTTTTTGCTACAACAAGTGTATGGGACATTGGAAAAAAATGTTGAATTTCGCCATGGGGATGAATAAAGTATCTATCTATCTATCTATCTATCTATCTATCTATCTATCTATCTATCTATCTATCTATCTATGTGGGTAAGAAGGAGACATAATTCAGTCATTGTAAGACATAAGATACAGGAGCAGAATTAGTCCATTCGCTCCATCTTGTCTGCACCACAATTCATCAAGGTTGAAGATTACATCCCACTCCCCCCACCCCCGCAATGCTCCATTTCTTTCTCCCTTCCTCCTGTAACAGGAAAGCTAGTTATCGATCAACAATATATCAAACTCGGCAATGAATATACAAAATAATAGCCCCTATCCACCTGTGGCATCAAATTGAACTGATTAACCAACCCTTGGCCGGGAAAAAAAGGATCTTTCATCTCAGTTTTAAAGGAAAGTTTATTTATTCTCATCGTGTGCTCAGATCCAAAAAAGGAAACTCACCACACACGTCTAATCTGACAAGACTAATCTTCTGAATTACAGTGAGTGCAGGCCCAAACCCATCAAAGGAAACTCACCACACACGTCTAATCTGTCAAGACCAATCTTCTGAATGACAGTGAGTGCAGGCCCAGACCCATCAAAGGAAACTCACCACACACGTCTAATCTGTCAAGACCAATCTACTGAATGACAGTGAGTGCAGGCCCAGACCCATCAAACAAGTCGTTCAATCCAGTAATCATTGTTGTGAACTTCCTCTGAATCCTCTACAGTGTCAGAACATCCTTGTTTAGATAAGGACTTGAAATCTCCTCATTGCAGATGTGTAGATAGAATGCCCTGAGATTCTCTTTAATCCTATTTTCCGAGGAATTTTCAAGGCTTTCCTAAATCCCCCTTTAGCAGTTTATAATCATCAAGGGCACTGTTTCATTCGAACTTCCTAAGCTTTGCATTTATCTCTTGGCTAAGTTTGTCACCTCTTTCGACATGCAAGTTCCCTTCCCTTGCCATCCATGTCCTTTCTTCTTCCTGGAAAGTACCTGCCCAGTATTCCGTGCAGTTAGTCCTTAAATACGCTCCACATTTGGACTTGCCAACATTCAAAACAGCCATTTCCTTTTAACTTTCCCTAATCCCTGTCTAATAATTTCGTAATTTGCCCAGCTCCAATTCATTACTCCACGGCAAAGTCCAGAATCTTTCTTCTCCAAAGCAATGGTAAAGCTTAAATTGTGTGGTGATTGTACACCAGGTTAATGCAAATCGGCCAATCGTGCGGCAGCCGCTCTGTTAGTTTAATTAAGGAATGAAGACATGGTCAAGAAGTTCAGATATTGTTCAGATCAGACGCAGAACTGGGAACAAATTTGAACTCAGTGACATTAAGCATGGAATGATTGCTGGTGTCAGACAGTGTAGTCTGAAACTGCTGAACTCCAGAGATTTTCACACACAGCAGCCTCAGTTTAAAGAGAATGGAGCGAAAAAATGAAACATCCAGCGATGGCAGTTCTGTAGGAGACAATGCCTCGATAATGAGAGAGACCAGAGGAGGATGGGCAGACTGATTCAATCTGAAAAGAAGGCGACAGTAACTCAAATAACCACAGGATACAACAGTAATGTGCAGAAGAGCACCACTGAACGGGTAACCTGTCGAACATTGACCATTGAGGTCGATGGGATACAACAGCAGAACATACAGTCTGTAGCCACGTTAGTCGGTACAGGAGATACACAGTAAAGTGCCCACTCTGTCGACTTCGGTAATTTAAACAGTCAGTGAGATTCAGGAAGTGTTATTTTAATTATCCCTGCCAGCTGTACCCAGTCTTTGATTTAAATAAAACATACAGAAAAACAAAACACACACACACACACACACACACACACACACACACACACACACACACACACACACACACACACACACACACACACACACACACACACACACACACACACACACACACACACACACACACACACATCCGTAACACAGCGCAATTTCAAAAGCCGGTAATGAACTGGTAGAAGTGTGCGTATCAAAACACCATCGCATTGCCCATTCAGCACAGTCTCTGTCCTTACCTGGTGCTGAGCTTGATTCCGTTTCCAGCGAGTCCGAACACCTGAGGTTTATGGGTCCAAACTGTAAGTGAACACAATGTTCACCTGATAATGCACCGATTAGCCTGGGCTTCACCCTAATCAGCAAGTCACGCCACTCCCTGTTCTCACAGCACTTCTATTGTCCAACACAAAGGACATTGAAACAACTATTTCCAGAATTTCCAAATGCTGCCAGTAATAAACGAGACTGCCGCCATTAACCCTCCCATCAGCACAACAGAACAAACGCCGTGACCTGCAGCTCAGTGAGTTATCAGGTCGCAGGTTCAGTTGCATGTCAGAATAGACAATGTCTATCTCATGTTTCGGAAGGAAGTTCAGGCAAGTCAGGATTACAAAGCACTTTCCTCCATGGCATTTAAATTGTGGATGCGGGGGGGGGGGGGGGATTCTAAGGGTTAGATTTCATTCGCTTCCGGAAAAGACAGTGAAAGGCACAAAGAGAAATGAAAAAAGAGACAGAGACAGAGAGCGACAGAGAGAAACAGCCAGGCAGAAATACACACACACACACAAACACACACACACACACACACACACACACGCACGCACGCACGCACGCACGCACGCACGCACACACACACACACACACACACACACACACACACACACACAGAAACAGACAGAGAGACAGACGGAGAGGGGGAAATATACAAAAAGAATGGGATAATGACAGACAGGCGGACACTGACGGGAACTTGTGACCCTCAGATAGAGACCGTAAGTGACTGCGGTGCCTCTCATTCATCCAAGGACGGGCGGTCGGGTTGAAGTGGGTGCTTTATACGGGGCTGAGTGGGGAAGGGGCAGGACGGGGGTAGATGCTTCCGAAGAGTAGGGAAACATTTGGCGAGAAGCAGTGGCGGGGCCAAGAGAGATGAGGAGGGGGACTGGGAAACTGGGATCCCGACCCTGAGATGTCAGCAAGTTCATGGGACAAATTGCCTCCTTCAGCTTCTCACCTTTAATTCTGTCAGCTTATCTGCTCCAACCGAATGAAGCTGATACACCGGTCAGTGGCGAACCCCATTCTCAAACGCCCCCAACTTCCCCAGAGGGGGAATCCGATTCTGTTTATCCGATTCGGCCTCTAACTTTAATCGGAATTGTTCCTACACACTTAAATTTGTTTTCCAGGGGCCATACCTGGATTTATTGTATAGCTCCGGATTACTGGTCTTGAAGGACACAGATCTAGCCCTCAGCAGACGGCCGATGTCCTGGTTCATCCACGGCATTTGATTTGGTCAGTGTCCGGCAAGTTCTCCAAGGCAGACACTAATCTACGTAGGTCTTCGTGTAGTCGGTAACAACTGTGGCCTTCTTGGTCCTCACCACTGTGGTCTATAGTCTCTGCCCATATGCCGGGAATAGAAGTCCAGCCTAGTGAGCAGACTTTCAAAAGTGTGGGTCTAGATGGTACTGCAAGCGTTCTTGAATATGGGACAACAATGGTCACGTGCGTTGCCTCCTCTGGGTTCACGAACGATACTATGTTGGTAACTGTTCAGAGACTTCATCAAGCTGGCCTGGCTGCAGACACCACCCCCTACCCCAACCACTCCCACCCCCCCCCCCCCCCCCCCCCACACACACACACACACACACACACACACATTGAGAGGCAAAGCATCAGGTTGTGCAGTTTCGAGCCTGCAGATAATAGAGCTTAGCTCCTTCAGAGCCTGGTTAATGTTCGCTTGAGTTCGAATGTACAACACTACTAGAAAAAAACTTCCTCAGCTGATAAAATGGATTGCATTTGACTGATAGGTGTTCCAGTTCAAGTGGGAAGGAAAGACACAGAACTGATACGTCTGTGCATCAAGACAGGTTAATCACAAAGCATTTGACAAGATTCCGCACGGAAGTTAGTTAGGAAGGTTCAATCGTTAGGTATTAACATTGGAGTAGTAAAATGGATTCAGCAGTGGGTGGATGAGAGATGCCAGAGAGTAGTGGAGGTTAGCAGTTTGCTAGGTTGGAGGCCGGTGACTAGTGGTGTGCCTCAGGGATCTGTACTGGGTCCAATGCTGTTTGTCATATACATTAATGATCTGGATGATGGGGTGGTAAATTGGATTAGTAAATATGCAGATGATACTAAGATAGGTGGCGTTGTCGATAATGAAGTAGGTTTTCAAAGCTTGCAGAGAGATTTAGGCCAGTTAAAACAGTGGGTTGAAAGATTGTAGATGGAGTTTAATGCTGATAAGTGTGAGGTGATACATTTTGGTAGGAATAATCCAAATAGGGCATTCATGGTAAATGGTAGGGCATTGAGGAATGCAGTAGAACAGTGTGATCTAGGAAAAATGGTGCATATTTCCCTGAAGGTGGAATCTCAAGTGGATAGGGTGGAAAGCATTTGGTATGTTTGTCTTTATAAATCAGAGCATTGAGTATAGGAGTTGGGATGTAATGTTAAAATTGCACAAGGCATTGGTAAGGCCAAATTTGGAGTATTGTGTACAGTTCTGGTCGCCGAATTATAGGAAAGATGTCAACAAAATAGAGAGAGTACAGCGGAGATTGACTATAATGTTATCTTAGTTTCAGCACCTAAGTTACAGAGAAAGGTTGAATAACTTTGTTCTTTTTTCTTTGGAGCGTTGAAAGTTGAGTGGGAATGATAGAGGTATTTAAAATTATGAGGGGGACAGATAGAGTTGACGTGGACAGTTTTTTTTCCATTGAGAGCAGGGAAGATTCAAACAAGAGGACATGAGTTGAGAGCTAGGGGGCAAAAGTTTAAGGGTGACACTAGGGGGAACTTTTTTACTGAGAGAGTGGTAGCTGTGCGGAACGAGCTTCCAGTAGAAGTGGTAGAGGCAGGTCAGATATTGTCATTTCAAGTAAAATTGGATAGGGACATGGACAGGAATGGAATGGAGAATTATGGACTGAGTAAAGGTCGGTGGGATTAGGAGAGAGTAAGCCTTCGGCATGGACTAGACGGACAAAGATTACCTGTTTCCGTGCTGTAATCGTTATATATTTATATGGTTATAAGATAAAACCACAATTCAGAGGTAAATTGGCATTAGGATAAAATGGTGTGTACTTGAATTAGGAATTTGGAGTTGGAATTTTTAAGATGTAGGGTTCCATTGGAAAACGTGTTGAAGTCATTGTAGCATTTGCCCTGTAATATGTAAATTACAGGTCAGTTTAGACAACGTGGCGGTGCAGTCAATACTTTAGCGATTTGCTTACGTCGTCAGACCTAATTCCATAAATTATCCAGCTGCCGCTAGGTGGTCAGATTAAATCGATTATTTCCCTCTATAACTACAGAGTCCAAATACAGTTATAAATTGTACCACAATTTCGGCCCTCCTTGCAGAACACGGGTGCCCGCTGTCTTCCAGCCAGAATTCACTCTATCTACTACATCATCCAATTCCACATCAACGCAGCCAGGTTTCTCTGGATCCCATGCCTCCGGACTTCCTGAGTGATTCTACTATTGAGAACGGATCAAACGCTTATCACAATTAATACATCCACATCGACTGTTCTGATTCATCTGTTTGTTTTTCACTGTTACAAATAACTCAATCTGGTTCATAAAGGGCAATATGAACCTCAAAAAGCCATGGTGACTCTCCGTAGCTGGACTACGTTTCTCCAAATGCCCATAAATTCCCTCCACAATAGCCTTTCTCCAATTGTTTACCCACTACTGACATAATATTCAGTGGTCTCTAATTCGAAAGAGTGTACCTATTATCTTTCGTCAACAGAGGGATTACATTTCCCGTCTCAGAATCTTCAAGGTCTACTTCCATAGCCAGCGAAGACACAAATATCTTGTCCAAAAGTGCAGCAAAATCTTCACTCACTTTCCAAAATTTCCTGGACGGTATCGGGAAATCATCTATCATCATGTTTTCCAAACTTCCAGCACATCTTTTTTCTGAGCCTCGGCATGTTCGAGCATATCTGCCTTTTTACGCTGTGTTCACATTCATCAATGTATTCAGTGAGGAGCTTCACCGCCTCCTTGGACTCCAAACACAAGTTTTCCTCCGATCTGCCCACACTCTCTCCAGTCTCCTCCTGTTCATCACAGTGCATCTCGCCAAGGGCTCTCAAGTCCCCTTCTAACTCTTCTAAGCCCATTGTTAAATTATTTCCTGTCTGCATTGTGACTCGCGATAACCCTACCCGATCTTTTTTTCCTAAACCTTAAGTATCTTTTTTTCTTCCTCTTGGCGAGCTGTTGCAACTTTCTTGTCAGCCAGAGTTACTTTACGCTATCATCCATTCCCTGCGTCAATGAGACAAGCTCTTACTGAACCCCATGTCAGTGCCCCCTAAACAATCTCCACAGATCTGTGGCGCATTTTCCTGAGTACATCATTTCCCAATGTACGTACCTACGGTAATTTCCTGCCAGGTAGCACCATACATCGCAAACCCCAAATTACATGCTCCCTCGTCCTCGTGCAAGGTAAATGTCGGAGAGTTCTACCCTATCGTTCTGAAATACCCACCCACGGAGAATTCTGTCACCTGATCCATTTCATTTTCTAAAATTAGATCCGGTACGGACCGTTCGCTAGCCCGCCTGTCTTCATATAGTGACATGAATCCTTCCTGGACACAAATGAGAAATTATGCCATACCTAAACCTTTTACCCTGGGGAGGTGCCAAAGAATATTGTGTAAGTTTCAGCTGCCCGTGTCAATAACTTGGCACACGTCAAAGATCTGCTTCCCGATCGGTTCCTCACTGTTCCTGTTGCGTATTTGTTTTCGTTAATCTGGTGAAAGTCTGCATAGAATACTCCAGATGGGGTGTTCTCTCACCTCATGTATCTCTATTCGTCTCACAGTCTACGAACAAACGAACGCTCCATTTTGTTCTCCCTTTCTGCAGCTGCGATACTATCCCTGGTTTCCCATCCCTGGTTTTACACTCTGTTACACGAACCTGTCCATTTTGAATCATCTAAAACCCAGAAAGTCCCGCAGCCATTCCTGCCCTTGTGATAGTCGAGTGTCTGAGATAGTTTAGAACATACTTCAACCAAAGTGACAATCACGCCAGCAGCAATGAACGTTTGTATTGCTACCTACCTGAACTGTATGAAGACAGCAATACTCCGCCATTTCTGCAATTTCCGGATGACCAGGCAGATGATTGATTGAATTTATGACATATTTGCCAAACATGTTCATTGTAAAACGGCTTTATTTCAAAACTCCGCCACTTACCATTAGACAGGGGCGTTATCTACACAGATGGCCATTTAATGTAAACACATACTTCATTCCTTTCCTCAGCTCTTCTCTGAATTTCCTCTGTGTCAGTGTATAGATACAAGTATTGGTACACATGCTGAGTACTTGCAACATGTATCCAAATTGTTGTAGGATGTATACCGGGGAACTCAAATATCTGTCCTCGAAAAAATAGTTTTGCACTTGCCAATTCAGGGAATGCACTACACTGGGCATCCAAAATAGTATGAAATTAGCTGATATAGAAAACAACAAAATCATTGATTTTCTGCGCTTTTCCACCTCGGCATCTTTCTGATTGTCGCTGCTGTGCCGAAGCTTTCTGCGGACTCTATTTGCCACAACGATATACCTTACGGTTAACCCGTTAAACACCAGGATTAAGCCAATTGGTAGCAATGGTGTTAAGATAATGTGTAGTAATTGGTATCCTCTCCACTCGGGTGAAGTAGTGTATTCATATGTGCCGGTGCACCGCCACGGCGTGTTGTCAATGATAACGTAAGGTTCAACGGCAAAGTAAACCGGGGCACATCTCCCGCAGCTCACTATAACCACGGTCACGATAACCACCGTTGCTGTTCTCTCCGTGCAGTATCGCTCCCGTAGCTTTCGGCAACATATTGCGATGAAGCGATCGAAGGTAAAACTGACCGTGAACCAAACAGAACAGTCCGTCGTTACAGTCCGAAATACAAGTGTCAGAGCGCATACAGGAGTGAGGAGCAGGGATCTGAAATAAATGTGGATATTGTTGGTCTGTTCTACTAAAGCAAACACGATAACCACCATCAGATCCGCTGTTGCCATTCCAACCAGGTAACGGGTGATGCCTTTGGAGAGTCCGCATTTTCCCCGAGAAAGGATCACAATCGCCGTTAAATTAACTGCAAGAAATTTGGAAACAAAACAGAAATATGGTCAGTTCCCTGAATGTCCCCATTCTACCGATGCTGTGCAGGGTTTGGTCTGTTTGGAAGTGGAAAGCGGGAATCCAGTGTGTGCGGTCTCGGTCGCTGCTCTCCGGCTGGAGGACAATGACGGATGTGAGTGTCAGTGGATTGGCGACCTTCCCACGGTTTAGAGCGAGGCATCCGAGTTACACGACTCACGGACCGGTGAGCAGTCGATCGCTCCTGTAAACAACACCATTTCCATTACTAGAGGTGAAAAGCTAAAGGGATTGCTTGTAGCGGTGGCAAAGTGGAGTCAATGAGATATACATCATGAGTCCTCATTTACTGACTTACAGAAGAACAGACCTACGTTTTCAAAATAGACTGTACCGTCATTTAAATAAGCTGCCAAAGTTGTTATAAGATCAAAGTTTCTGCACTGACAGAGACTCAGACCTAGGAAAGCAGAGATCTACCAGCATCACTTCAGAAAGCCTAGCAAGGTGAAATTATAAAGCAACGACAATATCGACACCAACTTAATTGACAAAAGAAGAAAACACTGCCATCATAGTATGGAAAATGGAAATAAAACCATTAGATGCCTGAATCCTCCATTCCAGAAACACGTTTCAGCCGACGGTAGCATCTGTGCTCAGTAACAGTGTGGATACCGCAGCAGAGTAACGACGGCACCATACATAAAGTAACCAGCTCCGGCATCTTACCGGGGACACCAACCGCTACAAGTGTGGGATAGAAAATGGCCGCGATGTAGTAAATCGCTGGGTATCCCATATTCCGTCAGAAGCAGCGTTCAGTTCTACGGAGCGTTTCAGCTGCTCAGATGGACCGGTGATCGGTTTAGCAGGCTTTTATTGAGGTGAGAGCAATTCCACTGTGGCAATTAGCGTGGTTGTCACATCAGGGACATTAGTGACAATCAACTGCACAAACATTTAGGTTAACCTATTTTTACTCACTGTCCCCGTGTCATTAATTTGTGTCCTCAAGGGATATTGCAATCTATTTACTTTAAAACAAAATATGATGTGAATTTTCCATGTTATTTTCCATGATATCTGGCTTCAGCTATTTAAATAGGATATTTTTATATTTGTGTTGCTTTTAAAGTCGGCATGCATATTGAAGTCGATTTATTTTGTAACATTTGACGGAGCACATTCGCTTCTGAAATTGAGGGAAGGAGTTTGTTCTGGCGGGTGAAATGGAGAACACTTCTTTATTAAAGGGGAATAGTCGTTCATTCTTTTCTTTCGTTCATTCCAGTCATTCCGGGCGATGTGAATGATGGAATAGACAATGACAGCTGACATGCGTTATAATAAAATACACTGCACTTATTTTCCTCCAAACACTGTAAAAAATCCACAGCGGTATTCCAGAGCGGTACTACTAACTGGGATGTACTGCAAGGGGGGCTCTGTGGGGGCGTTGAGGAGGTCACTGAATGCACAACGGACTATATTAATTTTTGTGTGGATGCCGTTGTTCCTGTTAGAACTGTTCGCTGCTATCCCAATAATAAGCCCTGGATCACTAGTCACATCAAAGGCCTCCTAAATCAGAAGAAGAGGGCCTTTAAAGATGGTGATCGGTTGAAGCTTAAAAGAGTTCAGAAGGAACTCAGAGTACAGATAAGAGGGGCAAAGGAGCAGTATAGGAGGAAGCTAGAACAAAAGCTGCAGAAAAAAAGCATGAAGGAGGTGTGGGATGGGATGAAGATCATCACCGGATGTGGTGCAAAGCGGGGGGCAAACATAAGTGGAGATGTGGAGAAAGTGAACCAGCTGAACAATTTCTTCAATAGGTTCGACAGCACAATCCCACCCTCACCGCACAACTCCACACCAGGCTTACTTCCCTCACAGGAAAATAGCCACTCACAGGAGACCTGGCCCACGCCCAGGTTTACGGCTGCACAGGTGGAAGGTCAACTGAGGAAGATCTGTACCAGCAAGGCGGCTGGACCGGATGGAGTTTCCCCACGATTACTGAGGGCCTGTGCGACTGAACTGGGAGAACCACTACAGCGCATCTTCAACATGAGTCTAGATCAGAGAAGAGTACCCAGACAGTGGAAAACATCCTGTATTGTCCCGGTACCGAAGAAACCACAACCAAAGGAGTTGAATGACTTCAGACCTGTTGCCTTGACGTCGCACGTGATGAAGACCATGGAGCGGCTGATAATACAGAATCTGAGGCCACAAACCAGGCACGCCCGGGATCCGCTTCAGTTTGCGTATAAGCAGAAGGTGGGAGTGGAGGATGCTATCACGTATTTGCTGCACAAATCACTCTCTCACCTAGATGGGGTCAGTTGTGCTGTGAGGATTACATTCCTTGACTTCTCTAGTGCCTTTAACACCATCCAGCCCAAGATCTTAAAGCACAAACTAACGGAGATGGGAGTAGACTCTCACATGGTGGATTGGATAGTGGACTACTTGACAGAGAGACCTCAGTATGTGCGGTTGGGAGACTGTAGGTCTGACACGGTGGTCAGCAGCACAGGAGCGCCACAGGGAACCGTACTCTCTCCGGTCCTGTTCACCCTGTACACATCAGACTTCCAATATAACTCGGAGTCCTGCCATGTGCAGAAGTTCGCTGACGACACGGCCATAGTGGGGTGTGTCAGGAATGGACAGGAGGAGGAGTATAGGAAACTGATACAGAACTTTGTGATATGGTGCAACTCAAACTACCTGCGTCTCAATATCACCAAGACCAAGGAGATGGTGGTGGACTTTAGGAGATCTAGGCCTCATATGGAGCCAGTGATCATTAATGGAGAATGTATGGAGCAGGTTAAGACCTACAAGTATCTGGGAGTACAGTTAGATGAGAAGCTAGACTGGACTGCCAACACAGATGCCTTGTGCAGGAAGGCACAGAGTCGACTGTACTTCCTTAGAAGGTTGGCGTCATTCAATGTCTGCAGTGAGATGCTGAAGATGTTCTATAGGTCAGTTGTTGAGAGCGCCCTCTTCTTTGTGGTGGCGTGTTGGGGAGGAAGCATTAAGAAGAGGGACGCCTCACGTCTTAATAAGCTGGTAAGGAAGGCGGGCTCTGTCGTGGGCAAAGTACTGAAGAGTTTAACATGGGTAGCTGAGCGAAGGGCGCTGAGTAGGCTACGGTCAATTATGGAAAACCCTGAACATCCTCTACATAGCACCATCCAGAGACAGAGAAGCAGTTTCAGTGACAGGTTACTGTCGATGCAATGCTCCTCAGACAGGATGAAGAGGTCAATACTCCCCAATGCCATTAGGCTTTACAATTCAACTGCCAGGACTTAAGAACTTTTTTTTAAAGCTATTATTAATGCTTTTTTGAGTTAGTGATTTAGATGCATATCATATTATTACTGAGTTAAGTATTGTATGTAATGAGTTTTTGCTACAACAAGTGTATGGGACATTGGAAAAAAATGTTGAATTTCGCCATGGGGATGAATAAAGTATCTATCTATCTATCTATCTATCTATCTATCTATCTATCTATCTATCTATCTATCTATCTATCTATCTATCTATCTATCTATCTATCTATCTATCTATCTATCTATCTATCAGAGGCCTGTGATCAAAAATGGAACGTGTCCTCGGGAAATTAGCGAGGGCTGTGGGCAGTTTTAAGAACAGTGTTTTCAAGCGCAAACATGGGGTGTTTGGCAGGAACCTGACCTCTTCCAGTGAATGACTTGACCATCCCATACCCGTGACGCGCCATGCAGTCGATTTAACTTTAAAGATTTTCTCAAACCAGCCACAATTCTACCAGTATTTCGCCATCCATTCTATGTTTGAACAAAGGTGACAAGTAAGATCTGTGAACATTCCGCAGGTTTTCAGGCTGTTCTATTATTTGCCACGAGGTTGTCTGTTTTTCTCCTGATTTGCTTTCAGCTATATTGTCTTTCATACAAACATAGAAACATAGAAAACGTACAGCACAATATTGGCCCTTTGGCCCAAAGTTGTGCCGAACATGTCCCGACCTCAGATGTCACTGGCGTTACCCATAGCCCTCTATTTTTCTAAGCTCCATGTACCTATCCAAAAGTCTCTGAAAAGACCCTATCGTATCCGACTCCACCACCGTTGCTGGCAGCCCATTCCACGCACTCACCACTCTCTGCGCAGAAAACTTACCCCTGACATGTCATCTGTACCTACTCCCTAGCACCCTAAACCTGTGTCCACTTGTGGCAACAATTTCCGTCTCTGACTATCCACATGATCAATGCCTCTCATCACCCTGTACTCCTCTATCATGTCACCTCTCATCCTCCGTCGCTCCAAGGAGAAAAGGCCGAGTTCAACTGTTTTCATAAGACAATCGTCACTATAAGTATGTGCAGAACAGCTCACCTGTCAATCACACTTCCTTCTGCTCTGCAGTGCACCGCTCCGTGCCGATTCTGGTACTCGTAGCGATGGGCGGCCCGCGGATTACTGGAGAAAGTCTCATCACTCTGTTTCCATTGCGGAACTCGTACTAATGTGCGGCCCTCTGTTGATTCGAGCAAGTAATACCTCTGCCTTCAAATCCATTTTCCCAAAGTGAATCAGATCGTAACATTCGGGTTGAGTTCCATCTGAAACTTCTCAGCGCAGCTCTGCGTCCTGTCACTGTCCTGTGGTAATCCGTGACAACCTTCTAAAATCATTCATAAAAATACAAAAGTCGGGGGTCTCAGACTGACCAGTGCAGGACTCCACTGGTCACCGACATCCAGGGAGAAAACGCTCCATCCACAACTACAGTCTGCCTTTAGTGGGCGTCAGTCCTGAATCCACCAGCCACCTCTCCCTGGATACCAAGCCTTCTGACGCTATGAACGGTCCTACCATGGTTAACCGTATCAAATGCCATATTAAGATCTATTTATACCAGATAAACTTTTCTACCTTTACCAATGTGTTTTGTTACATCCTCACCGAATTGAACCAGGCAGTGAGCTATGACCTGCCTCTGCCAAAGCCATTCTGATTCTCCGAAATCAAGTTCTCCCAAACCTTGCAAATTCGGTTTCTAAGAAACTTCTCCAATAATTTTCCCGTCACTGAAGTAGGTCCCCTATACTACAAGTGCGGCAGTGATAACGCAAAGGTAATCGCCAAGGGCGCAGAAATCTCTTCCTCCGCTTCCCACAGTAACCTGGGGTTTCTCGCAACTTCACAAGAGGACTTATCTATCCGAATATTTTTCAAAAGTTCCTGTACGTCCTCTTTTTACATCCTCGTCCTGTTTTTGCACATCAGCCCGTGTAGAACTGTCCTCCCAAATGTTTGGATCGCTCTTACTGTTGAAAATTGAAGTAAAGTCCGCATTAAGGACCTGTCCCACCTCCACCAACTCCAGCCGTATGTTTCATCTCTACCCCTGACCGGTCCTACTCTCACTCTAGTCTTCCACCTTCACACACATCTAGAATGCCGTGGGGTTTTCAAGTTCTCCTCATTCCATTCTTCAGTTCGTCCCTGGCTGCCTTGTAACTCTACAGCCGTGTCCAATCCTAGCTTTCTAAACCTGGTCAGCTTCTTTCTACCTCTTGACCAGATGATCCACATCTCTGACAAACATGGCTCCTTCACCTGTCCAGAACCCTATGCAAGTGTTGTCTAAAATACCTTCTCATTTCCGGCGTACATTTTCCAGGGTGCATCCGTTCCCTGCTTTAGCTCTGAGATTCCAGCCTAAAGCATCACAATTACATTTAGCCAATTCATTACTTTGGAAACTTCGGGCCTGTGGGGAGATAGACACACAGAAAGACAGACAGACATACTTTATTGATCCCGAGGGAAATTGGGTTTCGTTATAGCCACAACAACCAAGAATAGTGAAGAAATATAGCAATATAAAACCATAAATAATTAAATAATAATGTTAGTCATGCCGAATGGAAATATGTCCAGGACCGACCTATTGGCTCAGGGTGTCTGACACTCCGAGGGAAGAGTTGTAAAGTTTGATGGCCACATAGGATTGACTTCCTATGACGCTCAGTGTTACATCTCGGTGGAATGAGTCTCTGGCTGAATGTACTCCTGTGCCTAACCAGCACATTATAGAGTGGATGGGAGTCATTGTCCAAGATGGCATGCAACTTGGACAGCATCCTCTTTTCAGACACCACCGTCAGAGAGTCCAGTTCCACCCCCACAACATCACTGGCCTTACGAATGAGTTTGTTGATTCTGTTGGTGTCTGCTATCCTCAGCCCACTACTCCAGCACACAACAGCAAACATGGTAGCACTGGCCACCACAGCCTCGTAGAACATCCTCAGCATCCTCCTGCAGATGTTAAAGGACCTCAGTCTCCTCAGGAAGTAGAGACGGCTCTGACCCTTCTTGTAGACAGCCTCAGTGTTCTTTGACCAGTCCAGTTTATTGTCTATTCGTATCCCCAGGTATTTGTAATCCTCCACTATTAGCAGGACAGTATGGTTAGTTCGGTGACTGACATAGGTTCGTGGGGAGAGATCGCTGTAACGGGATTCGTTTGGGAACTGACACGATGGTGTGGGGAGAGAGCTTTGCACGGGGATTAGTTTCAGGACTGACACGGGGCTACGGGAATATGCTGGGACAACGGGGCAGTGCAGTTAGTTTGGGGTGACACGAGGCTGGGGAGACACAGCAAGATGGGGGCATTATTTTGGTACTGGCACAGGCCTCTGGGATTAGTGTGTGTCCCGTTTACCAAAGGTGAGTGCCAGTACAGAGTGAAGCACAATAAAATACAAATTTTGCTGTATTTTTCACAAGAGATCGTTTCGTGTTGTTCCATAAATAGTTACAATGACAAATCGAGCTTCCCCGCCCCATCCCTCCATCCAGTAGCTCCCCCTAACGGTGCAGCCCCGCATTCCCATGCTTTCACTCCAGCCTTCCTTTGACCTCCAGACTACGGAATCCTAGAGTCCAGGAGCACCGCCAAATACATGAGTGCCGGGACTTCTGATCACCCACCCACCGGGCCGGCTCTCCCCCATGGATCACGGAGGTGAGGTAAATCTCCAACCTTCCCTCACCTTCCCACAGCCTCTTCGGCCTCCGGACCTATGGACCCAAAACAACTCGCAGGCGAGGACACTCTGAACACACACTCGGGATGCTCTCGCACTTTCAGCACCCTTACCGCCTGGGACAGAGGCAGGAGATCGGGGGCGTTTTGCGTCCGGATGAGGATAGGCACCGGTGAATCACCGTATTGAATAGGAATTAGAAGGGACCTGATGGGTGGAGGGGAACACGGGTACTTCGAGGTACAGGCGACGGCGACACGGGCCAGATTCTCCCTACCTACTTCCAGTCCAACCCGGCTCTGGGCTGCACTGAGCTCCGGCTGCGACTCTAAATCCGACTGCAGACTGGGAACAGGGCTGGCTGTATCCCGTCCGCGTACACCACACCCTCTCCGCCCAGCCCCGGGGCAATGCACCTCTCGCCGGCAGGCAGGCACGGTCCCGATCGGGAAGGACAAGGGGCGCCAAAGAGGGCACGGATGACAATGTCAGTGGAGGGTCACGGAGATAGTGAGGGTCAGGTTGGAGTAGGGGAGGAAGGGCGTCATGCAGAAGAGGGTGGTAGGAAGAGGAAGTGAGAATTGTCGCGACGGCGGGTCAGAGAAGGGGATCGCGAGATGTGTTGGAGAAGGGGATCAGTGTGACAGGGAGGGAAGGCTCAGTCCCAGACGGAAAGGTCTGGATGGATGTTTCAGAGGGATTTTACAATGGAAGTTGTGGAATCCTAACATGACGAGCGAGTATGAAAGCCCTCTAATGAATCACGGTACATAAACGTTTTCTCTGACTCACAATGCCCCATCCTCCCTCATTCCAGTCTGTGTCTCATTCCCCAGTCTCTCTATAACCCTCCCCCAGTCTCTTGCTCTGGCGGCTCTATCTAACATCGAGTCTCTCGCCTCACTTCTAGCAAGCTTTCTCATCGTCTCTCTCTCTCACCTCACAGTCACGCATCTGCGCCTCTCTCCAACCCTGAGGTCTCCCTCCGAGTTTCTAATCAACCCCTGACAAATCACTCGCTACTGCCTCCCGTCTCGTTTTCACATAGAAACATAGAAAATAGGGGCAGTCCGCCCTTCGAGCCTGCATCACCATTCAGTATGATCATGGCTGATCATCCAACTCAGAACCCAGGACCTACTTTTTCTCGATACCCTCTGATCCCTTTAGCCACAAGGGCCATATCTAACTTCCTCTTAAATATAGCCAATGAACCGGCCTCAACTGTTTCCTATGGCAGAGAATTCCACAAATTCTCCACTCTCTGTGTGAAGAAGTTTTTCCTCATCTCGGTCCTAAAAGGCTTCCCCTTTATCCTTAAGCTGTGACCCCTCGTTCTGGACTTCCCCGACATCGGAAACAACCTTCCTGCATCTAGCCTGTCCAATCCCTTTAGAACTTTAACCGTTTCAATAAGATTCCCCTTCAATCTTCTAAATTCCAGTGAGTATAAGCCTAGTCGATCCAGTCTTTCTTCATATGAAAGTCCTGCCATCCCAGGAATTAATTTGGTGAACCTTCTCTGTACTCCCTTTATGGCAGGAATGTCGTTCCTCAGATTAGGGGACCAAAACTGCACACAATATTCTAGGTGCGGTCTCACCAAGGCCTTGTACAACTGCAGTAGCACCTCCCTGCTCCTGTACTAAAATCCTTTTGCTATGAATGCCAACATACCATTTGCCTTTTACACCACCTGCTGTACCTGCATGCCCACCTTCAATGACTGGTGTACAATGACACCCAGGTCTCGTTGCACCTCCCCCTTTCCTAATCGGCCACCTTTCAGATAATATTCTATTTTCCTGTGCTTGCAACCAAAGTGGATAACCTCACATTTATCCACATTAAATTGCATCTGCCATGAATTTTCCCACTCACCTAACCTATCCAAGTCACCCTGGATCCTCTTAGCATCCTCCTCACAGCTAACACCGCCGCCCAGCTTCGTGTCATCCGCAAACTTGGAGATGCAGCATTTAATTCCCTAGTCTAAATCATTAATATATATTGTAAACAACTGGGGCCCCAGCACTGAGCCCTGCGGTACCCCACTAGTCACTGCCTGCCATTCTGAAAAGATCCTGTTTACTCCCACTCTTTGCTTCCTGTCTGCCAACAAATTCTCTACCCACATCAATACCATACGCCCAATACCGTGTGCTTTAAGTTTGCACACTAATCTCCTGTGCGGGACCTTGTCAAAAGCATTTTGAAAATCGAAATATACCACATGCACTGGCTCTCCCCTATCCACACTACTAGTTACATCTTCAAAAAATTCTATAAGATTCGTCAGACATGATTTTCGTTTCACAAATCCATGCTGACTTTGTCCGATGATTTCACCTCTTTCCAAATGTGCTGTTATTACATCTTTGATTACCGAGTCTAGCATTTTCCCGACCACCGATGTCAGACTAACCGGTCTATAATTCCCCGGTTTCTCTCTCCCTCATTTTTTTAAAAAGTGGGGTTACATTAGCCAGCCTCCGATCCTCAGGAACTAATCCAGAAGCTAAGGAGTTTTGAAAAATTATCACTAATGCATCCACTATTTCCGGGGCTACTTCCTTAAGCACTCTGGGATGCAGGCCATCTGGCCCTGGGGATTTATCTGCCTTTAATCCCTTCAATTTACCTAACACCACTTCCCTACTAACGGTATTTCCCTCTGTTCCTCCATCTAACTAGACCAACCGTCCCCTAATAATTCTGGAAAATTATTTATGTCTTCCTTAGTGAAGACAGAACCAAAGTAGTTATCCAATTGGTCTGCTATGTCCTTGTTCCCTATGATCAATTCACCTGTTTCTGTCTGTAAGGGACCTACATTTGTCTTAACCAATCTTTTTTTCTTTTCACATATCTATAAAAGCATTTACAGTCAGTTTTTATGTTCCCTGCCAGCTTTTTCTCATAATCTTTTTTTCCCTTTCCTAATTAAGCCCTTTGTTCTCCTCTGCTGGACTCTGGATTTCTCCCTGTCCTCAGCTGTGCCGCTTTTTTCGGGCAAATTTATATGTTTCTTCTTTAGACTTGATACTATCCCTAATTTCCCTTGTCAGCCACGTGTGCACTACTGTCCCTGGTTTATTCTTTTGCCAAACTGGGATGAACAATTGTTGTAGTTCATCCATGCGATCTTTAAATGCTTGCCATTGCATATCCACAGTCAACCCTTTAAGTATCATTTGCCTGTCTATCTTAGCTAATTCACTTCTCATACATTCAAAGTTACCCTTCT
Source organism: Hemitrygon akajei (assembly GCF_048418815.1). NCBI lineage: Eukaryota > Metazoa > Chordata > Chondrichthyes > Myliobatiformes > Dasyatidae > Hemitrygon > Hemitrygon akajei. The sequence continues at coordinate 1,759,857 of NW_027332005.1, read as the reverse complement.
TTAAGTTCAGAACCTTTGTTTCTGAATTAACTATGTCTCTCTCCATCTTAATTCAGAATTCCACCATATTATGGTCACTCTTACCCAAGGGGCCTCGCACGACAAGATCGCTAACTAACCCTTCCTCATTGCTCAATACCAAATCTAGAATGGCCAGCTCTCTAGTTGGTTCCTCGACATGTTGGTTCAGAAAACCATCCCGCATACATTCTAAGAGATCCTCTTCCTCAGCACACTTATCAATTTGGTTCACCCAATCTATATGTAGATTGAAATCACCCATTATAACAACAGTTCCTTTATTGCATGCATTTCTAATTTCCTGTTTAATGCCATCCACAGCCTCAATATTACTGTTAGGTGGCCCGTACACAACTCCCACCAGTGTTTTCTGCCCCTTAGTGTAATGCAGCTCTACCATTTCGATTCCACATCCTCCAGGCTAATGTCCTTCCTTTCTATTGAGTTAATCTCCTCTCTAATTAGCAATGCTACCCCACCTCCTTTTCTTTCCTGTCTATTCCTCCTGAATATTGAATATCAATGGTTGTTGAGCTCCCAACCTCGGTCACTGTGGAGCCATGTCTCTGTGATCCCAACTATGTCATATTCATTAATAAATATCTGCACATTCAATTCATCCACCTTTTTACGAATGCTCCTCGCATTGACGCACAAAGCCTTCAGGCTTGTTTTTAACAACACTCTTAGCCCTTATACAATTATGTTGAAAAGTGGCCCTTTTTGCTTTTTGCCCTGGATTTCCCTGCCTGCCACTTTTACTTTTCACCATACTACTTTTTGCTTCTACCCTCATTTTACACCCCTCTGTCTCTCTGCACTTGTTCCCATCCCCCTTACAAATTAGTCTCACTCTCCCTCCCCACTTTCTCTCTCCTCAGCACTCCAGACTCTCCGTCGGCCAGATCCTTTCTCTCTCTCCCAACCTCTTCGTCCAGTCTCTACCTCTCTCGCTCTTTCTCGCTCTCTTCCTTATCACTCCCTCTCGTTTCTTCCTAGTGCCCCCCTTCTCTTTCGCCACCAGCGCTCTCACTCTTCACATCTTATCTTCCCCGACCCTTTGTCCCTCGTCTTTCTCGCCCGCCTTCTCCCTTGTCTTTGTCGGTCCCCAGTGTCCCTCCACTCGTCTCTGCCGTTCCTCATTCTCTTTCCCAAAGTCTCTTCCTACCCAGTTTGTCTCAAAAAGAAATCATCCCCTCTACCCCGTAGTCTCTCTTTCAGCCCAGAAAATCTGTGCCCCTCACTGAACGGGCACACGTATGTCGTCTTTCTCCTCCAATCTCTTTCTCCCCAATCTATTTATCCCCAAAATGTCTCTCTCCCTGTCTATTCTACTAGTATTTCTCGATCCACCCCCCCCCGCCCACCTGCTCTGGAGTGTCCCTCGCCCTCTCTCTCCATATCACTCAGCATCTCTCGGAACTCACAGCGTCTCTAACCCCACTCTCTATATACCCTCAGCCCCCCTCTTATTGTCTCCCTCCCCACTCGCTGTACCCGTTCTCCCTCTCCCCCAGTCTCTCTATCCTCCAGTTTCTCTCTCTACCTTACTATCTCCTCGTCCGTCTATCTCTCTCCCTACTCTCTCTACGTCGCTCTCTCTACCCAGTCTTTCTCACTTCCGTCTCTCGACCCAGTATTTTCTCACTTCCGGTCTCTCTCTCTCTCATAACATTCTCCCACTGCCGTATCTCCACCGTTTCTCCCCCCGCCTCCCTCCAGCCCGTTTTCTCTGCCCCGTCAATCTCTGCTGTTTTTCTGTCCCTCAGACTATAACCCCCCGTGTGTCTCCCCACCCATCTGTCCTTCTTTAATCCCCAGTCTCTTCCCCTTCCCACCAGTCTCTAACTCCCTCAGTCACTCTTTCCCGTCTCTCCAACCTCGTGTCTCTCCCAAGCCCGGTCTCTTTCTCGCTCATTTTCAATCGCTACCTATCCCCCCAACTCACTTTCCTCCAGGCTCTCTTTACTCCAGTCGCTTCCCCCTACCAATCTCTCTCCCAGGTTTCAACCTCTCTCTCCGTCTCTCTGTGCCCCGATCTCGCTTCGCATCCTGGTCTCTGCTGAACCCAATTTCCATCCCCACTCCGATCTCTCTTCCCAAACCACATCCACGAGCTTTACCCACCCCGATCTGTTTGTTCACCATGGCCTCTCGCCGCATCCAAGGTCCCTCTCAATCTTCTCATGGTTTTGTTCTCTACCCCACCACTCTCTCTCTTGTTGTCACATCCCGCCCCGGTCTCACTCTCCTCAGCCATCCAGTCAGCCAGGCACTCTCTTCCAGACGTTCTTCGTCCTCAAGTCTCTCCGTCCCTCCAGTCTCTCTCTCTCCCTGACCACTCCGTCTCTCCCACAATTGTAACGAGTTCTCCCCAGTCTCTCTCTCGCGTCCGAATCTCTGTCCCTGTGTCTTTCCCTTCGGCTCTCTCCCCCAGTCTCCCTTTCCACTAGTATCTCCACCCGCTTCGTCTTACTCTTTCCGAAGTCTCTTCTCACCCCTGTATCTTCTCTCCTAGTATTTCTCATATTCCCCACTATGTCTGCGTCAGTCTCTCTCACCGCAGACTTCATTTCCCCTCCGATTCTCCCCATCCCTCCGTTTCTCTCTCCATAGACCCAGTCTATCAGCCCCTCGTCGAGGGGAACTGGTGGTGTTCGAGAGGGGAAATGGGCCTCGAGATTTTCATTACATGATTGTGTCCTTGTGTGTGCTCACTGATTGTGTGTGTGTTGGGTGCGATAATCGATTTCTCAATCTTCCGGTTCACTGTTTCACTCTTTGGACATTGTCGGAGTCGGTGGTCGGGAGGGAAACTGCGCCACAAAGCCGCGGTGTCGCCTAGCAGGTGATCGGGGAGCATCGAGAGATGATATTGGTGGGCTGGGATGTCCAGTGTTAAACTATATATGTCCTGCGTTGTTGTATTTTTACTGATGTTCTGTGTGGGTGTGATGACGTAAGCATACAGTCACGGCGTCACTGGAGTGGGGGAGGGGGTGGATTGGGAAGGTGGGTGTCGGGACTGTTATTACGTCATCATGATCTTGTGTGTGCTCACTGTGTGTGAGTGTTGGTGACGTGTCTTCGCACCTTGACCCCGTAGTAACGCTGTCTCGTCTGTCTGTATTCATGAGTGTTCATATATGGATAAATGGCAATTAAATTTAAATTGAATTGAACCGAATTGAGGTGAGTTGTAGGCTGAAAGGGGGCATGGGAAGTGAGAGTGAGGGGAAATGGGTTTGAGAAGTGTGAGACAGGGGTAGGAGAAGGACATCAGGGAGAGGAGAATAAGAGAGGATGGAGGAACGAAGCTGAGAGATAGGAGGGTGTGCTGAGGGGTTGGAGTGGGCTGAGAAAATGGTGAGGGGTAGGGTAGAAGGGAGAAATGAAATAGTCGAGAGCACTGTGGAGAGGGGAGGGAAGAGGAATGTGAGCGAGTTGCACACATTCAAAAACAGGGTGTTAGTGGAGTTTCCATTCCCTCTGCGGCAATGTAGGATCAGTGTTAACACAGGAAAATATTAAATTACACAGTTAAAGACCAGCAAGACGACAAAAGGAGAAAATGCCAGGAGAATCCAGAAACTATCCAACACATTCAGGGATCTTGCAACAGTTTAGTTCAATCCGATTTCTCACACAGGCAGAACCAAGTGGCAAGCATCATTCACCAAAAACTTGCTTTGAAACACAAACTCATGAAGGATACGGTCCATTACTATCAATACAATCCTCATTCAGTCTGAGAGCCGGAGTACATATTGATACGAGGACCGATCTATTATTGCATATTCATAATAACCTTCCCGATAGAATATTACAGGACACACCAGCAAGAACAACTTCCTTCATGGACCGATTCCAAACATGCACAACATTCTGAAATCCAGAAGTGAAAGCAGTAGAAATATTATAACTTCAAGGAGAAAATGGATAGACGATGGTATGAACAGTGTATATATTGTACCGACAGTAATATCTACAACTGTTTCCACCTTAAAGTCACTACAAAATAATATTAAACAATTAGGCCGACACAACAATATTTATGTAATTGTCCAAAACGCCACAACACTGAACACCACTAGAATAGACGGAAAGCTTTTGGCAATTGATAAGTTATTACAGGTTTTTGTTACTCTCCCACCCGCGTAGGCGCGTGGTCAGGTGGTTCAGGCCTTGGTCTACTGATCTGAAACTCACTAGTTCGAGCCTCAGTTGAGGCAGCGTTTTGTGTCTTTGAGCAAGGCGCTTAACCACACGTCACCGGTGCCAAGCTGTATCGGCCCCTTGCCGTGGAGAGCGGAGACTTGCAGCTTGGGAAACTGCCTGTCTTCCGTACAATCCTGCCCACGCCTGCGCCCTGGAAACCTTTCAAAAGCGCAAATCCATTGTCTCACGAGACTAACGGATGCCTATCCCTCCCCCATCCCCGCCAAACATCCAGGGAAATGAGGAGGAAACGTGTTTTTCTCACAAAGTAATATAAGTCAACTTTAATGATAATCGGACCTTCTGCAGACATTCCCTGTGCAGGTGAAACACACCAGGAAGATGACACAAACTCACTGGATACAGGTGAACACGAATGTTGAAGTTTGAATATCTGTAAACAGGGGCGTTGTCTGCTCAAAGTGTGTTGACGGACGTGCCGATCCGATGTTGGATGCGAACAGTTAAATCTCACTGCGGTGTTGTCTACTCACTGCGAGCAATGAGCGGTCCCGAGCTGGTCTCCGGTGCGCTCAGTGTGAATTCCGCCCGTTCTCCTTGTGCCGACAGTGTTTCCGCTCGGTGCTCCATTTCCTCACCGTCAGCGAGAAGCAACGGATATGCCGATCACTTGACCGGTGAGCATTGACACCGGAGGGCGGGATTTGTTATCGATAGACGTGTGGTGGTAACGGCAGCGGGAATGTGGTGAAACATACAAATAGAAAGTTGTTTGAGTTTAATGACCGGTGGGAGGTGGAAGCCGCCGGCTGCAGTTGCCGAAGAGTCTGTTCCGGAGCTGGGTCTCGCTCGGGCTCTCAACCACTCTCGCAGCTGCCTTGTTCTCCGATGCCCGTCAGTTCTGACGTGTCCAGATGGGAAAATGAAAACTGCGACAGCCTCTGGGGAGAACTTAGTTAGTTTGTTTGTTAATCATTTGAATAATTGACGTGAGCGGATATTTCGCTGCGCTGATGAACTGCTCTCTGAACTTGGACTGAGTTACCCCATAAATAAACGTGTTTGTGCAGCAACTTAATACCATCAGCATGTATCCGGTGTGTTGAAATATGTATTCCGAATCGTTGTAACTATTCTGATCCAATCCAGCAATGGTGTAATAAAGGAATTTGACAACTTTTACCGACCACAGGATGATGAAGCTTCCGGAGATGGTGAGAAGTAAGATCACAGACCTCCTCCTGCTCTCCATCTCCGGGTCACTGCGGTTCTCCGTCTTGCTCTGACCCCTCAGCCCCTTACGGACGCGACTAGCCACTAAAATGTATCTGACTGTCAGGGCGTTGAGCAATAGTATTAACACGAACGGGAGTAATGGCGCTAGAACGGTAGAAAGCCAGCTGTATCCCACCCACCCAGGATCCGTATAGTAGCTTGATTTGCGAATGCAGCCCCACGGTATATTGTCAATTACTTTCATTGGTCGATACATAAAGAAATAGGGCACATTTTTACAAAAGAAAAGAACGCCAGTTGTTGTCAAAACAACAGTCGCAGTTTTCCCGGTGCAATATTTTGCTTTCAGCTTTTGGCAACAGATGGCGACAAACCGATCGAACGTAAAGGTGACGGTGAACCAGACAGAACAGTCTGTGGCTGCTCTCAACGGGACATAGTTCACACTGCATATGGTGGTAATGTCCAGAAACGTCCCGGGCAAGTAATAATTAAAGACCCGCCCCAGTATAACCTGAAAGATGATGGTTAGTAGATCCGCCGTTGCCATGGCCACCAGGTAGCGAGTGGTACAGGTGGAGAGGCCGCACTTTCCCCGGGACAGGATCACAATCGCCACTAAATTCACTGGAGAAATAGCAGAAAGAATGAGTGAATTACTGTCACGCCGCACCACGAGTCTCAGCGCAGAGATGTGCCGAAAATAGAGAAAAATCAAAGTTTGCAGACAACGCACTTCTGGAGTTTAACAGGTGTAAACTGGGATTGTAGATGCCTCGTACAATTACATGCTGGGTGAATGGCAATGCTACTCGATCCTGGAAGAGGAGCAGGGTTTGGGAAGGAGGCATTTGTAAACGAAATATTGTATGTTCTTTGGTTTGGAGAAATCATTATAAATCTTCAACCATCAGGTTTTTGACATCTGTGAAGCTTGGAAACCTCGGCGATTTCTCGGCTACGATGTTTGCTGTATTTCCGTCACGTACGTTCTGGGATCGTCCCATGCTGCGAAACCTTTCTCCCTCCGCTAGTGCCTCCCGTTCGCATGTCTTCGGCTGCTTCTCAACTCCCGTTTGACAGAGATCTCTCTTAGCTCGCTTCTTTAAAACACTACAACTACCTTGACCGTGGTCGATTGCAATCAGGAAGTTCTATTTCCTAATCTTAATGATTCTGTCTGTATTTTGAACCTTAGTGCTTAAACCATCCAATTTACAAAGGAAAGCCAATGTATGCTTTTCAAAATATTTGCCTCTTTTAGTGGATTTTCCAAAATTACTGCAGTATCATTCTAAATGCTCCGATGCCTATTGTTCCAGAGCGGAGTATCACATGTACATTGCCCCGTCTGGAATGGGTCTTAACTCCCTCTTCACTACATGTATTGTAGGACGCGGCAAAAAATCCCTCGTGCACTAAAATGCACACAGACCCTTAATTGTCTTTCTAATCTGACGATTGTTCGGAGTCTAACTCACAAGTGATGTCTACCGTTCTCCCCTGAATATCGCCGGTGATCCGGTTCCCATATTCCCTTCCAACTTGAAGCAATTTCCTGGGACACAACGCAATACGATATTCTGAATGTAAAGCATTATATGCCATTGATACGGAATATCACCAAGTAGTTCGTAAAGGTACCAAGCGCGCTGGATTATCGGAGTTTATTTTGACAGAGGCTTTGCATTGATAAATCACAACTGTCATGAATCCGCAAAATGGATCTATCTTCTGCTCTCCAGCTGTTTCAACTGCCGGTTTATTTTGAGTAGAGGTCACGGATCAAACTGCAAGGGATCTTCTGAAGGAACACAGATCTTTGTCACAATGTCTGCACCGCACTCTCTGATATGCCGGAATCACGACGCTGTCGGTAACTCACCGAGTCCAAAAACCGCGCACACAGAACAGCAAATGTTAGTTCTCCTCTGTCCTTACCAGGAACGCCAATAAAGGCAGTGATCAAGAAGTATATCTTTCTCACAAGGAAAAATGTTTCAAGCATGCTGTGTGAGATTAGGCCTGTCTTCCAACCTCCCGGGATCTCGCTGAAGAAATTCTGAGCTGATGAATCTCCACGGTCATTCATTTATACTCGCTCTAGCACACTGAATATTCAATACTACTCAAGGCTGACGTGTCTTCCAACAGGTGGGTGTAAAAATAAACATGATGTAATTCAAGTAAAATCCCAATTGTGATGAGATAAGGATAGCTTGACACGAAATTGCAACATCTGAAAGACGATTCTACGTCGGTGAAAGTTGTTGCGAAACACGCTCAGACTCTCCTCTCGGTTTCATGATTGTTGTTGTTGATCATGTCGTTCCTTGGCTCCATGGACATGGACATCATAGACCAATGCTGTATTGTCATTGGCTGATCTGTTTCACTGAGAACTGTTTCGGTGATAGATCTTACAATAGTATTATACAAAACAGATTAAGTTGTTTGTATGTCGCTGCATATAGTGAAGGTCCTTAAACTAATATCGCATCCAGGCTTACGAAGATAGTCAACGCACCAAACCGTTCATCAAATGAATTGCAGCACAGACACAGGATGCTGGAGGAAGTCAACAGGTGAGGCAGCATCTGAAGAAATATATGAACAGACGTCGCTCCGACCGAGAGCCTTTTTCTAATTAATGAACGCGTCGTGGTGCACCTCAGCTCCAACGACAAAATATTCCAGTAGCCAACGGTTTCCATTTCTATCCCCATTCCCTGTCCGACTTACGCTGCCTACTCTGCCTCGATACGGCCACTCTCACACTGGAGGAGTAACACCTTTTGTTCCGTCAAAGTAACCTGCAATCTTATGGCATGGACATGGATATCTCCATGTTCCGAAATTTCTCTCTTCCCTCTTCTACATTTCACCACTCTGGACTCTTACTCTTCTCCTCATCCGTCTATCACCCCTCCCCCGATGCCCCTACTCATTCCCTTTCTCCCATGATCCACTCTTCTGTCCTATCAGATTCTTTCTTCTCAAGCACTCTGCAATTTACGCTAATCACCTTCCAGCCTCTTATTTGGTCACCCGACTCCAAACACCTGGCTTCACCTATCATCTTCCGGCTTGTCCTCCTCCCACTCTCCCAAACATTCCTGTTCTGGCATCTTCCTCCATTTTACTCCAGTGCTGTGGTAGTTTTCGGCCTGAAACATGAAGGGCCGATTCATTTCCATAGATGCTGCCGGACCGGCTGTGTTCTTCCAGCGTTGGTGCAGCCCGTCACGTGGTAAACCAGCTCCAGTCAAGGTTCGCGCTGGTCTGACGTAAAGTAATTCAATTACCGTTCACATGATCCTCGGATTGGTGAAAATGCTTAAACCGACAGAGCATCTGCATTCATTACATTTGTACCAACAATGCAATTGTTTTGCTGATACACAAAATTGGTAGCGTTGTTGACAGTGAGGTAGGTACTCGGATTAACATATTTGACGAACTGTCCGGCGCTTTCATTGGAAATATAACATAAATGATTGTTCGTAAAGAAGTGCTCATGTATTACGTGATCTGAATGGAATGACACACAAGAAGAGGCTCACACTGTGACTAGATAGTCGTTGCAGTAATAAATTAATGGGTCGTGGGTTATGGGATTAATTTCATTGGATGGACACTGAACGGCAGATGGGGTCAATATTGAGGTGTGTGGTGATTATTGTCCCTGGGTGAGTAGTGCTGGGATATTCACAAAGTGTAGCGGGGTTTTTCGTGAGTGCTGATCAGAGTCAGAATCAGAATCCGGTTTATTATCACGATCATCCCGAGTGCCAAAACCTTTGCTTTGGGCCCTTTTCCTTTGTTGTTATTTCGAAACTGTAAAAGATGGAAATAATCTTGCTTAAAGATCTGTGTCATCTTTAACTTTATGTCTGTTCGAAGCAGGTCATCTTCTACTCGCTTAGCTATTCACAGTAACAGAAATGTTGTCCCGGGGTGCCTAGACTTTTGCATGCCACTGCAATTGCACTTCCCTCAACTCATTGCTTTAGAAACTGAGACAGAGCTGTGTGGAGATAATGGATCGAGGCTGTAGCAGTCTGTGGGTAGATAGAGGGACGGTATGTTTCGAGGTCTGACGCTGTCTGTTGGCGGTCGTGGGGCAGGCTGCTTAGTTTGAAGACTGACGAGAGCGGTGGGGAGAGAGAGGGGCAGTGGAATTAGTTTGGGGAAAGTCGTACGCCTGTCGGAAGAGAACGGGACCGTGGGATCAGTCCAGGGACAGACACGGGCTGCGTGGAGAGAGTGGGGCAGGGTAATTAGTTCGAAGACTGAATCGGACTGCAGAGAGAGGGGGGCAGCGGAATTAATTTGGGGACTGACGTGGACCTGTGGAAAGAGAACGGGGCCGTGGGATTAATCTGGGGATTGACACAGGCTGTGGGGAGAGAGTGGGACAGTGTGATTAGTTTGGTGACTGACACGGACTCTGGGGAGAGAGTGGGACAGTGTGATTACTTTGGAGACTGACACGGACTGTGGCGAGAGAGAGGGACAGTGTGATGAGTTCGAGGATTTACACGAGCTGTGGGGAGGTTGTGGGAAAGTGTGATTAGCTCAGGAACTAACACGGGCTGTGGGGAAAGAGTGAGGCAATGAGTTTGGAGACTGACACAGGTCTGTGGGATTAGTGTGTGTTCCCTGTTTATAAATGGAGCCTGCTGGAACAGAGTAAATCACAATAAAATATTAATAATACTCTATTTTACGCAAGTCTTATGTTTGTGTTATCCCATAAACAGTTAACGAGATCAAGAAGAGGACAGAGGTCGGAGGATGGAAGAGAAGGTATCGTGGAGATGGGAAGATGTGCAGTGGAAGGATGTGAACTGTGACAAAGTGGCAGGTGCGCATGCGGCTGTTCGATAGAGCGGGGTGTGAATCGATTGGGCCACTTGCCCGTCGGAGGTGCTGTATTGGCGCGCGCATTCGAGAGTCCATGTTTTTCGTCTCGGTGGGTTCGGTTCGTAGCACCCACATAGTTACTTGCCCGGCGTATCCAAGTACTAACACGACTCGGTACAAGTGTTTCATCAGACTAATCCCGCATACGTAACATGAGGTGGAGATGTGGCAACATGTTTCTAACATGCTGTGTGAGATTCAGCCTGTCTTCCAGCTGCCCGGGATCTCGCTGAAGAAACTCTGAGCTGATGAATCTCCTCGGTCATTCATTTATACTCGCTCCAGCACACTGAATATTCAATGCTACAGAAGGCTGACGTGTCTTCCAACTGCTGCAGATGTGTATCACCAGGAAGTTGCCGACGATGGAACATTTTAAGTATATATCCAGACTAAAAGACTTTTTTTAACTCTTTCTTGAGCTATGATAGTGATTTTTTTGAAGAAACGAGCACGGAAATGAGTACGATGACCACAAGTGCTAAAGGGACAGATTTTAAAAAAACGGGAAAGAATCGACGGGAACGGTCAGAAGAAAAGAGGTGAACACAAGCAAACTGAATTAACTTAGGAGACAATGTTGGATCTTTTGAAGGCACAATCTACTGAACTACGCCAAAATATTAAAGAAGATTTGAAGGTACTCCAGGACTCTTCGGCTGCGCTCGATCAGGAAGTGAAACTACAAAATTCCAAAATGACAGAACTACAGGACGACGCTCCCAAGAAAGATCAGAAAATTGATCGTTTTGAACAAACTCCGTCTTCGACAGTTGAACAGTTGCAGAGCTGCAAATCCAAGATCATCGATCTCGAAAACCGATCCAGAAGACAGAATCTACGTATAATCGGTCTCCCCGAAGATATCGAGAAAGGGGACCATTAGAAATTCCTTTCTCAACTTTTAAAGGATGCGTTTACCTCTGAATTTCCAAACGAACGTCCATTACATCGCTCTTTTCCCCGGTATCCGAGCCCTGGGGCCAGACCACGAGCAGTGATTGTCCGGTTCCATTATGTGCATGTTTTTTAAGAGCAATTTATCCGCATCGCTCGTCGGCAAGGTATGATCACATTTCAAAATGATCAATTCCGTCTCGTAGAGGATTACAGCCCAGAAGTGATGAAGGCACCATAGGCTTTTAAATTTTTGATGTCGGAATGTTACGAAACAGGTCTCAAACCAGCGTCACTTCATCCTGCGCGCCTCAGAATTACTACTTCCGAAGGTCAGCGCCATATTTTCCTGTCCACAAACGCCGCTCTAAGCTTTTTGGATGAACACTATAACATTATCCACCTGCTTCGGATACTCATTTTAAATTCATCTACGGTTTTGTCGTCCTGACTATGTGCTTATGCGCCTGTTTTTTTGAAGCCTACAGATTTCCTGTGAAGTTTGATCTTTACAAGTTTAAGGTTTTTGTTTTCGGTTATTAGTATCGTGACACTTGATACTTTAACTATAGTTTTTTTTAATTGAAGTACTAGTTTTTTATCTCCTTTTATTTTTGCTAATCCTTCTTTTAAATTATTTGATTTTTGACATTTTTATTAACGACTGACGGGGGATTTTTATTTTTTCTGGAGGAATATCTTGTTTCTCGTTTTGTTTTGTATAATCAAGATGGCGGTTTGTTGTTCTTATCTCATATTCCCTCTCGTTCTTTTATTCCGCCATTATTTTTCTTTTTGCATTCTTCTTCCCATAATCTCTTTTTGTTCTTGAAGTGTTACTTCTATTTACTGATGCTTTTTTTTCCGATTTATAATATACGCTGCGGTTTCCCTTCTCTTCCCGATTTTAGAAATCACTTTATGAAGATTGTTATAGTATAATCCTTAATTTATTCTGGATTTCGGGTGGGCTTTACTTTAACATATTTTTTTGGAGTTGCCTTCTGGAGAAACGGGAGTAGATTGACTGTTATTTCTCTTTTTGGCATTCGTCAGGCTTGTGTCTTTGCGGGTGGAGGGAGGGGGGTCTTTCTATATTTTGAGTTTTTTTCATTTGCGCTGACATCGAACTACAAAGATGTCTGCAATGTCGTCACCTCCGGTTCCTCCCTGAACTTTTGTTCCTCTTCTAGGTTCATGAGTTTGCATTATGGTTAACTCTTTACATACCAAAGGGTTGATTCTATGAAATTATGGCTCAGATTATTAATTTTGTCTCTTGGAATACAAATGGTTTAAACCATCCGATTAAACGGAAGACTTTTAATGTATTCCAATGACTGGATGCTCATCTTACTTTTATACAAGAAACTCATGTGAGGAAAGAGGATAATCAGTGTTTTTTCAGGTTTTACAAAGGAACATCAGTTTCACTCGGATTCGCATGCTAAAATAAGAGGTGTTTCATTTTTTATAGTTCCTTCAATTACATTTGTTCATCATGATACTGTTTCCGAACCGATTGGCAGATTCTTGTTTACTACTGTGTTACTTTGTAATAAAAGTGGTTATGGCTAACGTTTACGCTCCGAATGTGGATTATGCCGATTTTTTAAAAGAATTTATTTACTGCTTTCCCTGATCTAAATGAATATATGCTGATAACGGGTGGTGTTTTTAATTGTTGTTTGAATCCTTCGATGGATAGTTCCATATCTATTCAAGCTTTACCAAACAAGTCGGCTACTCTTATCTCGGCCGACCCATCGACAGCGCTTCTCCCTATAGATGCTGCCTGGCCTGCTGCGTTCCACCAGCACTTTGTGTGTGTTGCGGCTACTCTTATCAATTCTTTACGAATAATTCTGGAATTTTGGATATTTGGAGATTTCTACATCCAAAGGATACGGTGCTTTCATTGTTTTCACACGTTTATCATTCTTACTCTTGAATAGATTTTTTTTATTGACTCTAGTCTCATTCCATCTGTGATTGACTGTAACTATGACATTATTGCCATTTCCGATCATGCTCCAATGAAACATTCTATCAAATTATTGGATACAGCTCCTAGTATTAGACAATGGCGAATTAATTCCAATCTGCTTCAAGACTCGGATTTTGTTAATTTTATGAAGGAACGGATTGACAGGAGGTAGAGTATAGGAAACTGATACAGGACTTTGTGATATGGTGCAACTCAAACTACCTGCGTCTCAATATCACCAAAACCAAGGAGATGGTGGTGGACTTTAGGAGATCTAGGCCTCATATGGAGCCAGTGAGCATTAATGGAGAATGTGTGGAGCAGGTTAAGACCTACAAGTATCTGGGAGTACAGTTAGACGAGAAGCTAGACTGGACTGCCAACACAGATGCCTTGTGCAGGAAGGCACAGAGTCGACTGTACTTCCTTAGAAGGTTGGCGTCATTCAATGTTTGTAGTGAGATGCTGAAGATGTTCTATAGGTCAGTTGTGGAGAGCGCCCTCTTCTTTGTGGTGGCGTGTTGGGGAGGCAGCATTAAGAAGAGGGACGCCTCACGTCTTAATAAGCTGGTAAGGAAGGCGGGCTCTGTCGTGGGCAAAGTACTGGAGAGTATAACATCGGTAGCAGAGCGAAGGGCGCTGAGTAGGCTACGGTCAATTATGGAAAACTCTGAACATCCTCTACATAGCACCATCCAGAGACAGAGAAGCAGTTTCAGCGACAGGTTGCTATCGATGCAATGCTCCTCAGACAGGATGAAGAGATCAATACTCCCCAATGCCATTCGGCTTTACAATTCAACCGCCAGGAGTAAGATATGTTAAAGTGTCGGGGTTAGGACTCAATGTATTTAAGTAAACTACTTAAGAACTTTTTAAAAGCTATTATTAATGCTTTTTTGAGAGAGTGATTTAGATGCATATCATATTTTTACTGAGTTAAGTATTGGATGTAATTAGTTTTGCTATAATAAGTGTATGGGGCATTGGAAAAAATGTTGAATTTCCCCATGGGGATGAATAAAGTATCTATCTATCTATCTATTTCTTCTTTTCAACTAATTTTATAGAAGGAATTTCCAACGGGACACTTTGTGACACTTTCAAGGCAAATATCCGTGGTAAGGTTATGTCCTATTCTGTTGGTATGAGGAAACGTGTTAAGAATGAAGCATTGTTATTGGTTGATAAGTTCAAAGAAATTGATAAAAAAATATCCCATCGCTCCTAGCAAGGACTTTAGAAACTGGGAGTCGAGCTTTAAACTTAATATAATTTGTTCTTTATATCCCCGATTTAAAATCAATTAATGAAACCTAGAAGCGAGTTTCATTTTATAGTAATAAATCGGGTAAATGATTAGCTAATCAATTGAAAACTGCCTCAGTCAAACATCAGATCATTAAGATTCTTAAACAAGATGATAATTTGACAGTTAATCATGACGAAATAAACAAATATTTTCAAAATGTTTATACCTCTTTATATAATTCCGTTTCCTAATGATTCTAATATTAAGTATGACTTTTTAAGGAAATAGAATTTTCCGATATTATCACCTGAAGAACGTGTAATATTAGAAATTCCCATTACAGATGAAGAAATAAAAGGTGTCACTGTTTCAATGAATTCTGGTAAAGCACCAGGTCCAGACGGTTATACAGTAGATGTTTTAAAGTGTTTCGCTTCTATTCTCTCTCCTTGGTTAGGTAAAGTTTTTAAAGAAGCAATTAGATTTGGTAAGTTACCACAATCATTTTCCAGGTCTTCTATTTCCTTAACTTTGAAAAAGAATAAAGATCCTACTGACAGTGCATCATATTGACCGATATCTTTGCTGAACGTAGATTCTAAGATTTCTTTCTATGGTATTGGCGTCTAGGTTGGAGAAGGTATTACCTCGAATTATATCAGTGGATCAAATTTAATATATTAAAAATCGTTTCTCTTCTTTTAACATTAGGAGCTTAATGAATATTGTTTACACCCCTTCACGTAGTACTCCAGAAGGTGTCATTTCATTAGATGCTGAGAAAGCATTTGACAGATTTGAATGGCCATATTTATTTACTGTATTAGAGACATTTAATTTTAGTTCGACATTTATATTTTGGATTAAATTGATATATAATACCCCAGCAGCTTCGGTTAACACTAATAATCAAAGATCTTTTTTCCGCTTATTTCGGGGCACCAGGCAAGGTTGCCCTTTCAGTCCATTACTATTTGATATTGCTGTGGAAACTTTAGCAATTGCTATTCGAGAATCATCTAATACTTTTGGCATTATCCGCGGGAATGAGATACATAAACTATCATTATATGCAGATGAATTATAATTGTATATCTCTAATCCTGAGGAATACATTCCCGCAGTATTATCTTTGTTGGCTCAGTTTGGTACTTTTTCGGGTTATAAACTGAACCTTAATAAGCCCGAGCTGTTTCCTCTAAATATGCAGGTTCCAATTTATGGATATTTACCCTTTAAATTGGTTACCGACTATTTGATATATTTAGGGGTTAAAATTACAAAAATAAAAAGGATTTATTTAAGGTTAACTTTTAATCAGATTAAACATTTGTTTACTAATTGATCACCAAAGTCTTTATCACTGATAGTCCGGATCAATGCTATCAAGATGATTATATTACCTAAATATTTGTATTTATTTCAGACGGTACCAATTTTTATTCCGAAATCTTTTTTTTTTGACAGTGGTGATTCTAAAATTTCTTCTTATATTTGGCAGAATAAAAATCCGAGGCTATGCAAAAGCTATTTACAGAAGTCTAAAAAGGAGGGTGGACTGGCGTTGCCGAATTTTAGATTTTATTATTGTGCAATTAATATCCACTATTTGAATTTTCGGCGTTGGGACTTGGATATAACCTTAAGCCCTCACTGGGTAAATCTCGAATGTAAATCGGTACAAAGATTTTCACTGAGTTCTATCTTAGGGACTTCGTTTCCCTTTGCACTTTCTAAATTGCATAAACAATTGGATAATCCAATAGTTAAAAACACTTTACTAATATGATTTCAATTTCGGAAATTTTTGGGGTTGAATCAATTTATTCTAGCAAGTCCTATTATATGTATTTTTTTCTATCCCTCTATTAAGGGCCAAGTCTATTTGACTTGGAAAACTAAAGGTATATCACGATTTAGTGATTTATTTTTGGATAATTGTTTCATGTCATTTATCTAACAATTATCTAACAAATATAATTTACCTAGATCCCATTTTTTTTTTAGATATTTACAGGTTAGAATCTGTTTAAATACCGTCCTTCCTACTTTCCCGAATCTATACTCTATAGATAGTTAGGGAAAAAATAGATTTAAATCCTTCTCAGAAAGGTGCAATAGCATCTATCTATAATATAGTTATGGAAATTCGTTCAGATTCATCTAATAAAATTTAAAATGATTAGGTAAGGGAACTTAAGCTTACCTTATCTATCGAAAAATGGAAAAAAAATCAGTTAACTCATCCTCTACATGTGCTAAACATTCGTTGATACAGTTCAAAGTAGTTCATAGGGCCCATATGTCTAAGGATAAATTAGCTCGTTATTATTCTCATGTAAGTCCAGTTTCTGACAGATGTCATTCTGAGACCGCTTCTTTAACTCATATGTATTGGTCATGTTCCGCTCTGAAAAACATATTGGGATGATATCTTTGATATCACCTCAACTGTTTTGAATATTGAGTTACAACCTCATCCTATTCGTGCAATTTTTGGTTTGCCAATGAAGGAACATTTTCAGCGCGTTAGATGATTGCATTTCTTACATTAATAGCTAAAAGATCTATTTTGTTGAACTGGAAAGTGATTAATCCTCCCACCACGTTTCATTGGTTCTCTCAAACGAAGTTATGCTTAAACTTATGTAACGCTGACTCTATCGGCTGATGTAGGTCTAGGCGAAAATCCGTCCACCCGCCAAACGGTGACTCTTGTATGCGTGGATGCTGTGAAATGCACACTGGTACAGACTCGCACAAACTATATCAGACTGCACACCATTACGTTTACAGAATATACTTTATAAATCTTACTAGAACAAGGTGATTAATAGCGAAACAACATATAAAAAAAGGAAAGAAAAGAAAAGGCGCAAAAACGTATCCGAGTTCAGCCAATTCGTGTACAACCGTTGGAGCTCAATTATCGAAGTCTTCGGTTCACTATTCGATCTTCTCTGACCTCCTCTACCGGCTGCCTGGGGCCAACCTCGGTGATCGAGCAAAGCGCATCTAGCACGTACTTCCTCTCCTGTTCTACTCCCCGAAAAACCCGCGCACTCACTCCAGGTCCCCACACATACAGATAGAACAACATTGCTACCATTGGTTAGTTTTCTCAGTTATCAATAATTATAACCCAAACACTCCAACTAAACAGAGCATTACCATCAGTTACCCATAAAGAAACCATTTCATTATCACTCTACAGAGCAGTCATTTTATATGTGTAGTTAATAATCTGAGAACTGTACACTTATTTTCAGGCTGTACAGCCTATTTTCTTTTCCGTTCTTAGCTTTTTTAAGAAAAAATTGTTTAGTATTATTTAAATTTTTTTAGGAGTATATTTTCTTATATATATATATTCATTCTACATTTGTACTCGAACATTTTTGACAAGTTCATTACCTATGTATTAAATGAATATCTAACTATATATGTTATCCATTAACAATGTAATCCCAACAAGTGTGTAGCAATATTATAATGGTCTATCCAATATCTTGATATTAATAAAACGATTGAAAAGAAAGAGAAAGAGGGGGCAGTGGGATTAGTTTAGGGACCGATACATCGCTGTGGAGAGCTCATATTCACAAGTGCACTTTCTTATCCGCCCCTCCCGCTCTCCGGCGTGGTCATTGACACACAGACATTCCCTGAGACTGCTGAGTTTGCAGACCATGCATTAAGTTTACGGGTGGGTCCTGAAGCAGTCCCCAAATATTCTGACTGTGAGGGAGTCACTGAAGACACTTGACAGATTGATGGATATGAAAGTGTTTGTTCATCACCACAAATAGATATTTTCTTGTACACAGTCTCGGCGGAGACTCTCAAACTCAAATTACGTCAAGACGTTTTAATCCTGGTGACAGTGGTAACAATAGGTGTTTCAATGTAGTAACTCAAGCTACAATGTCACAATTCAAGATGTTGTGACAAACAAACGGTTCCTTTGAAGTACAGATATACAGTGGAAGCTCTTTGCAATTGATGAGGCAGCTGTGAAGGTTAAGTGGCTTTTGGTGATTTCAACGAATCCACACAGATGGTCAAAAAACTTCGGATAACTGAGATCCCAGAAGCCCAAGATTACTGTTGTGAGGGTTGACACGTGTACAGTCAGGGAGAGTAGGGGGACTGATCAAGTATTGGTAGGTGGGTTCCATTTCATACGACGTCATGGATGGCACAATCACTGTGGGCCGAATGGTCTGTTCCCGATTTTGCCTTTCTCTGGTCTAAGTAGGACAATCAGAAGGCAGAAGTTTCTTTTCTCAGAGCAAACATTTCTCTGAGTGCTGATGAACTTTGACATGTTCACGACCCAGGACAAAGTTTAGTACACTTTACCAAAGCTGAGGATGGTTTCTTGTATAGGGAGTGCGAGATAAGGTTACAGTGAGATGAGCTGTGATTACAATTGGTGGAAAATCAGAGTGGAGAGGCCGCTTTACTCTCAGTTGATATGCTCAGTCGATAGACAAGAGTCACACTGACGCAAGGTGAGGTGGAGAGTTGGGTCTGATAGTGATTGAAACAATACTGTATCCCCGTTGCAGGAGGAATGACACTCGGAATTTACAACCCTTAGTCACATCATGATTTCCATTGCGTCAGTTTCACAATTAATTCACTGAGGTAGTCACAGTGTTGCAACGAGGGACTGCACTTGGTTGACGTAATCAGATTGTAAATAATTTTGAAAAATGTTTATTTTTAAACCTGTTGAAACCTGTCCCCTTGGATTCGGTAAATGGTATTAAAACCCCAGGTATGTGCAGCCTCGACGATTCATTCTGGGAGATATTCTGTAGCACACGGGGACATATCACAGGCTAGAGAAAATGCCATCATTGTTGCATATTTTCCGACCTGTGTATAAAATACTGCACGTGTTCATTGTCGTCATTGGAGTTCCTGGTGAGTGAGCACAGATATTGGCGTTCGGCGATTCTGTCTGTAAACCGGTGTGAGCTTGGTGTCACTTTACAAGCTTCCCGCTTGATGCTAGTGGCAGTAATATCCGAGAGCGATATCGATCCAGACTCTTCAGTATTCGATTTAATAACAAACTTAACTGAACCCCTGTCTCTCTTCTAACTCATAGGATTGACTTGAACGTTGTTCTTGCATTTGATGGAAGTTTGTTCAGAGTGGTACCAATCCTGGGGACAGGCAACTCTCCGGGAATGTGAGACTAGGAATGTTATACATTGTGGTGTTGACTGTTAATGAGTTATTGACCCGAGTGAATACTTGGTCCTCTAATGACATCCTCTCCAGAGTTGTTCCAGTTTTGGGAGCCGGTTATCCTCCAGGAAGGTGTGACTGGAAATTTTCAATGGTAACTGTCCATGTTGTCGCAGAGTTCGGAGCCGGGATCCTCCGGGAAGTGTCACTCGGAAGTTTTAATGGCACCTTGTCCATGTTGTCCCAATGCTGAGGACAGGCAGCTCTCCAGGAAGGAGAGACTAGGAGACTTTCAGTGGCACCGTGTCCAGAGTTGTCCCAGTCTTCCAGAGACTGAAATTTCAGTCATTGTGTTTCTGATCAGATTGAACCCCTGGTCCTGTGTTTCACTTCTCCCTCTGGAACCTGTCGTATTCTATTGCCTGTTTGCCAATAATTGGGTCCGATCTCCTGAACCTGAGTCACGGATCTACTGACGCTGGTTGTCGGGATGAGCTGCGCTGTAGAAGTAATCCATTAACGGAGCCAGTGGGCATCAGGTTACTATGTTGTTCCGGCTTTCCCTCAGAGACCCGACCTCGCTCGGTGCATCATTCGGCCCTGAAGAAAGTTCTCGGACGTGTATCTTGAGTGTCTGTTCAATATCGCGAAAACTGCCGAGCTCCAACAGCAATTTGTGTGTGTTTTCGCCCTTTGGATACTGTTTCGTCCCCGTCAGGTGCTGAGTTTCCAGAGGCAGGAACAGTCCCTGGAAATCAGTGAAACCGGCCCCACCAGCGACTAGAATCGCCTTAAGTACCGATCGTTGCTGTTCCTGCAGCTCGTGTTTAACCCCGACGATTACCGTCACATCGCCTTATCTCCACATTGAAGGCAGGTCAGAGACAGTGTGACCCATGGTTGGTGTTGGATGAGCAGCCGTTCACCGCATCTAGTCTCCTGACCTCTGGCTGAAACCCGAACCTGTGTCCATTCCCGGAGAATGAGTTTAATAATGCCCGGTGTCTGTTCTCTTCTCTCTCCCTGCAGTGAATTTAGCGGCGATTGTGATCCTGTCCCGGGGTAAGTGCGGCCTCTCTACCTGCACCACTCGTTACCTGGTGGCCATGGCAGCGGGGGATCTGCTGACCGTAGTCATAGAGGTCCTTGGGCGTCAAGTCTTCGATTATTACATTCCGTGGAATTTTCTGAGGATTTACCCTGTGTGCAAGGTTATCGAGGTACTGAGACTAACAGCCACATACTGTTCTGTCTGGTTCACCGTCACATTCACTTTCGATCGGTTTGTCGCCATCTGCTGTCAGAAGCTGAAAACAAAATATTCAACCGGGAAATCTGCGGCTGTGGTTCTCACAACAACCGGCCTGCTGTGCTTTCTGAGAAACGTTCCCCGCTACTTCCTCTGGGAACCCGGACAGATAATCAACAATGTACGGTGGCGCTGTAAGCTCACGGCCAACACTTCAACTGACATCGGATGGGTCGTAAACAGTTGGCTCGATATAGTTTTAAATCCGTTCATCCCGTTCATTGTGATTCTGCTGCTCAACGCTCTGACGGTCAGGCACATTGTTGTGGCCAGTCGGGTCCGTAAGGGGCTGAGGGGTCAGAGCAAGAGGGAGAACAGCAGGGACACGGAGATGGAGAGCCGGAGGAGGTCTGTGGTTTTACTCTTCACCCTCTCCGGCAGCTTCATCCTCCTCTGGATGACGAACGTTGTAAATTTCTTGTATTATGAGATCAAAGGATTACGATTCAATTTCAACGATTCTGAATGGATCTTTCACAATGTCGGAGCCTTGCTGAAGAATTTCAGCTGCTGCACGAACACATTTATTTACGCGGTCACTCAGTCGAAATTCAGGGATCAGGTGATCAGCGCGGTGAAATATCCGTTCACCTCGGTGATTCAGTTCATTACTCAAGCCGCGCACTGAGCGGAGTCTGGAGGCGGCAGCAGTGTCTCCAGTCCGGGCTCCAGATCCTCACAGTCACCGCCTGATCTCTCATGTGTTATTTCCGGGGGGAGTGTCCCATGGGCCGGCAGTTGCTGGACATGAAGAGCAGCAGGGGTGTTGACCAGAAGCGGAAGGAGGAGCGTGCATCGTGAATGAGGGAGAGTGGGATGTGGTTGTGAGGGGCAGCCGTGAGGCAGTGGTTGAGTGAGGTGGGGAGTGGAGAGCAGTGCTCGCGTGTGCTTGGTGTGATTGCAAAAACGAGGGAGATGTGTGTGTTTGTGTGTGTGTGTGTGTGTGTGTGTGTGTGTGTGTGTGTGTGTGTGTGTGTGTGTGTGTGTGTGTGTGTGTGTGTGTGTGTGTGTGTGTGTTTATATGATGCCAGGAAGTGGGGTGGGGGATCTGTGTTATAGAGTTTGGCCAGCCCGGCTCCTTATTCACGAGTGACCTGCCTTGATTGTCAGATCTACCCACCGTCAATGCAGTGCTGGAGATGGGGATGGTGGACAATTCACATGCATTTTCGTCGTTTTGCAGTGAAGGTACAGTGCACCGTGTGGTTGTTGTTGTGAGTTTGAATTCTGGGATGAGTGCGCAGTCAGCACAGGCTCGTTGGATTTTCAGTTTATAACAAAAGTCGGAGACCTTTACTTTGATTCAAAAAAACCCAGCTCTGCACTTTCGTCATTAGGTCAGAAAAGTGAACACAGCAGTTCTATGATGGAGTTTG
This sequence comes from Hemitrygon akajei, assembly GCF_048418815.1. Classification (NCBI taxonomy): domain Eukaryota; kingdom Metazoa; phylum Chordata; class Chondrichthyes; order Myliobatiformes; family Dasyatidae; genus Hemitrygon; species Hemitrygon akajei. The sequence goes on along the minus strand of NW_027332005.1, from coordinate 1,737,472 downwards.
TGAATGATGTCGAGCATTTCCTCTTACGAACTGATTGTGTCATTTGCCTCAGTTTACTTTACCCCACAAATGTTTCGTGATAGTGGGACTTGTTGCGACGGAGGGGACAATCATTGTTACACCACGCTGAAATTTCGGATCAGAGCACAGTCGCTATCCAGTCTCCTCCTGACTCGAGTCCTCCCGTCCCGGTAACAAAATCTGTGAATCCTTCCCGCGCCTGTCTAGGTTAATTACGTCCTTTCTGAGGCGGGCGGCCAGAGATTCACACGGTTCTCCAGCTGTGGTCTCACCAAACCAGAAAGGGACAAAACGGGAACAGGCCTTCCGGATCACTGCGTCTTCTGAACCAGTTGAACTGGTAATTTCATGCCGAGCTGAGCCAATCCCGACTTCCCACACAAGGTCCACATCCCTCCATTCTCCTCAAATTGATGGTCCACACCCCTCATCCTCCAATACACTCCATCGCCTCTGCCTCCAACATCGCCCCTGAAATTCATTCCAGACACTCACCACTATGCGTATGAAAAAAAGACTTGCAACGCACATCTCCGGAAAACTTTATGGGTCAGGTTTAACTTTACTGTGTTTTACTGTTTATTTTTCCCCGCAACAGTCTCGGGAAAAGATACAAAATGACACTTAATCAAAAATAAATAAATAAATAAATATTGAGAAAACAAGTGCCTGCGTTTGACACATCTCCCTTGGGACAGGAATTGGTCCGAACAGACCCCCGTCGCTTTGCACATGCGCTGAAGGGTCTTTTTCCCCGTCGTCGGTGTGTGTGACGAAACCTTCACTACCCTGGAAGCATACAAAATCATGAGGAGATACAAAACATTTTTCAAGTTTGTATAAGCATGTGGCAAATAATGAGGTCGTGTTGGGTCTCTTAAAGAGCATTAAGCAGGATATGTTTCCAGTGCCTGGCGGGATTTACTGCACATTATTGAGAGGGAGGAGATGGGTACAGTGCGGATTTGACCAATGCATTTGGATTCTGCCTACCCACAAGGAATATTCCAGAAAGCCAATAATAAATGTTATTGATAATTTAGAAGCGGGTTGGGAACTCTTGAAAAACATAAACCAACCTCCCGTCAGGGGTAGGTAAGTTACTGAACAGGATTCTTAGGGAGAGGATGTGGAGTTATCGAACAGCACGCGCACTAACAGACCCCTAGCCCTTCCAATATATGCCGATCTGCTTTCTAGCCTCCTTCTCCCAGCGAGCACCGGGACATTAGCCTTCCACACCCCTTCCCGTCCGTGCACCTACCGAGATAGGAACGAGACGAGGAGAGAATAGAAAAGCCGTTCGGAGTGAAACATCAACCCTACACCGCACAGAAAGGAACGGCATCCCGATCACCAACTCTACTGCTCCGCGCAAAACAGAACACAAATATGGACCCCTAACCCCACTCTCTTCGCAAATCAAAAGGGAAAGAAATGAGCGAAAAACACAGAACATAGACACCATTAGTGTGAGATCGCCACACTCCATAAACGCCATTATGTCCAAAACGTAATGGAGAAACACGGGAACATCTTCCTTCGTCAGTGAAAAGTGAGACACCACACAATCAGGGGAGAGAAAGAGGGAGGCTGGGAGAAACAGAATGATAGATAGGGAGCGAGGACAGAGATAGGAAGAGAGACTGAACCTTCGGAGGAGATCGGAACAGAGAAAAAAGAGAAAGAGAATCAGCCGATCAGATCCCGGGACAGCAGAGAGATTCTGCAGATTAACGACACTAATCCGTTCAACAGTAAACCATACCCTCCACATGAGGTAATGAGAGAGAAGGAGTGGGTGGGCAGAATGGCCACTGCATTCTAACCCTTCCCTCAGACCTCCGATGGGGAGTCGGGTGGGAAGTGGGTATTTGGCGATGCACAGGAAGATCCGGTAGATAAACCTGACGGTGATATTGAACCACCTGGGTGAGTGGTGCGTCTAATCAATAGCCCATCGTGTCTCCCCCCCCCCCCCCCCACATGCCCGTGTTACTGATTGTCGGTGTGTTGTGGCTGGGGTGTGCGAGCACGGGGCGATGGTACAAGGGCGTTGAGGGTCCTGTTGGTGGGAGATCCGTGGAGTGGGGGTTGGGATGTTGGTGGCTGAAGCAGAGCGAGGCGGAGTCCTCACTCCCTCCCCCGCCCATGGAGGAGGGGAACCTGAGGGTCGTTCCTCGCGTAGTTCCCCTTATGTGTGAACAGGGGCGGTTCTTCACAATGCCGAGAAAGCGGTTTAAGGTGGAGATTCTTTGGGGTCTGTCCGGCATCGAACTCTGGATGAGAGTCGTTCGCTCCTTCCCTCCCGTGTGCTCCACACAGTCTCCGACAACTCCTCCCTCACCGATAGCCCCCCACTCACCGCTCCCGCCTCTGAATATAGGGCGCTCACCACTCCCTTAGTCACATACAGTATCCCAACGTAACTTCGTCTCCCAGTCTCCCCGAATTCGCGACTCCCTCTCTTGCCCATCCTCTCCCTCTCCTGCACCCCACACCATTTTCGTCACTCCTCCCTCCCCTACACACCTCCGGGAATCCATTGCCGCTTCCTTCATCTACAACACTCCCCGTCTCCTTCAGTTCCTCTCTCGCCCGCACCTCTCACAAATTTGTGACGCTCCCTTGTGCGGACATTACCTTGATCGGTCTAGCTTTTGCCAATCACTTCCGACTGACGAAGATTTACCGCAGTGAAGCAGGGCATTTTCTAATCGAAGTTCCTCTCCACTGTCCGCTCCATTTAAACCGGGCAGGAACAGCAACAGGGCAAATGTCTGAGAGAACCTCCGAATTGGGCTGTACGATCCGGCATGTTTGCGGTGTGAAACGAAGTATCGAGTGTGCAAGGCTCTGTGTTCCTGTTCTCCCAAGACCAAGTCAAGGCTTCGGGGACTCGTCCTGTCCTTGTTCATCGTCCTGCCCAGGAAAGCCTCGAAGAATCCAAGCCTCGTCCAGTCCTGTGGCTACTTCATGTCTTCCCCTAGTTCCGGAGTCCGCGCTTGAGTCAGGTCCCAGGTTCGGGGTCCCTGCCGAATCTGTGGCTCGGAGTCCATACACAAGCCTCGAGGAACCCATGCCTCGCCTAGTCCTGCAGTCAAGCCTCGAGGAAAACAGGCTTTGAAGAACCCAAACGTCGAAGAATCCAAGCCTCGAAGAACCCAAACTTCGTCATGTCCTCTCTTAGTTCCGGAGTCCGAGCCCGAGTCGAAACCGAGCTTCTGGGTCCTTGTCCAGTCTCTGGTCCGGAGTCCAAGCCCAGGCTTCTGTTTCCCAGTTCCTTGTCGTGGTCCCGCTTTCCAAGCCAAAGTCCTAGCACAGGTCAGTGTTCCTGTCCAGCTCCTAGTCTGTGTCCTGCATTTGGGTCCACTCCCAGCGCCCACGGTGTGACAAACTCACGGGATCGACTCGGACGTTGATCTTGCATTTGATGGAATTTTATTCAGTGTGGTACCAATGCTGGGGACAGGCAGCTATCCGGGAATGTGAGACTGGGAATGTTATATATTGTGGTGTTGACTGTTTATGAGTTATTGACCCGAGTGAATACTTGGTCCTTTAATTAGTGTCCCGGTGATGGAGTTTTAATCGATTATCAACATACGCTTTATCTGTACATTGAAGAAGGCAGGTCAAAGACAGTGTGACCCATGTTTGGTGTTGGATGAGCAGCAGTTCACCGCATCTAGTCTCCAGACCTCTGGCTGAAACCCGAACCTGTGTCCATTCCCGGAGAATGAGTTTAATAATGCCAGGTGTCTGTTCTCTTCTCTTTCCCTGCAGTGAATTTAGGGGCGATTGTGATCCTATCTCGGGGAAAGTGCGGTCTCTCTACCAGCAGCACTCGCTACTTGATAGCCTTGTCAGCGGGGGATCTGCTGACCGCAGTCATAGAGGTCCTTGTGCGCCGTCATGAATGAGCGAGGTGGGGAAGCGTGTGCAGCGATCGGGTAGGCTTGGGGTGATTGGGAAACGAGCGAGATTGTGTGTGTGTGTGTGTGTGTGTGTGTGTGTGTGTGTGTGTGTGTGTGTGTGTGTGTGTGTGTGTGTGTGTGTGTGTGTGTGTGTGTGTTAAACAGCCCGGGTCCTTATAAGTTCTACCCACCATCAATGCGGGGCTGTAGATGGGGAGGGTGGACAATTCACATGCATTTTTGTAGTTTTGTTGTCGGGACATAGTGCACCGTGTGGTTGTAATGGTGGGTCTGAATTCTGGGATGAGTGCGCAGTCAACGCAGCCTCGTAGGAATTTGCGAGTTAGACATGTCCGTGACTTTTCAGTTTATAACAAAAGTCGGAGACCTTGACTTTGATCCGGAATAACCCAAAACCAGTCGCTCTACACTTTCGTCATTAAGTCAGACACCACCTAGTAGAGTGAACACAACAATTCGATGATGGAGTTTGTGAATGATGTGGAGCATTTCCTCTGACGAACAGCTTGTGTCATTTGCCTCAGTTTACATTGCCCCAATGTACATTACAATGTTCCGTGACAGTGGGACTTGTCCCGACGGAGGGGGCAATCATTGTTGCACCACGCTCATATTTGGGATCAGAGCACTGTCACTATCCAGTCTCCTCCTGACTCACGTCCTCCCGTCCCGGTAACAAAAGACCTGAATCCTTACCGCGCATGTCTGGGTTATTTGCGTCCTTTCTGAGGCGGGCGGACAGATATTCACACGGTTCTCCAGCTGTGGTATCACCAAATCAGAAAGGGGCAGAACGGGAACAGGCCTTTCCGATCACTGCGTTTTCTGAACCAAATGAACTGGTAATTTCATGCCGGGATGAACCAATCCCGTCTGCCCGCACAAGGTCCACATCCCTCTATTCCCCTCATATTGATGTGGATTCCAATACGCTCCATCGCCTCTGCCTGCACCATCGCCCCTGAAATTCATTCCAGATACTCACCACTATGAGTGTGAAAAAAAGACTCGCAACGCACATCTCCTGAAAATATTATGGGTCAGGTTTAATATTACGGTGTTATACAGATTGTATTTTTCTCTGCATCAGTCTGGGGAAAAGAAACAAAATGACATGAAATCAGAAAAACAAACAAACAAACAAACAAACAACCAAATAGATAAATAAATAAATAGATGAATGAATGAATGAATAATTAAATATATAAATAAACAAACAGGCAAACAAACGAATAAATAAATAGATAAACAAATAGATAGATAGATAGATAGATAGATAGATAGATAGATAGATAGATAGATAGATAGATAGATAGATAGATAGATAGATAGTGAGGGAAAGTGAGAAAAAGCAGGGAGTGCCTGCGTTTGACCCATCTCCCTTGGGACATGAATTGGCTCGAATAGACCCCCGTCGCTTTGCACATGCGCTGAGGGTCTTTTTCCACGCCGACGGTGTGTGTGACCAAATCTTCACTATCCTGCGAACATACAAAACCATGAGGAGATACAAAACATCTTTTAAGTTCGTATAAACATGTAGCAAATAAGGAGGTCGTGTTGGCTCTCTTAAACAGCATTAAGCGGAAATGTTCCCAGCGCCTGGCGGGATTTACTGCACATTGTTGAGAGGAAGGAGATAGATATACTGTGGATTTGATCAATGCATTTGGATTCTCCCTACCCACAAGCAAGAATCCAGAAAGCCAATAATAAATGCAATTGTTAATTTAGAACCGAGATGGTTGCTCTTGAAAAACATAGACCCCCCTCACGTCAGGGGTAGGTAAGTTACTCGGCAGAATTCTTAGGAGGAGGCTGCAGAGTCACCGAATAACACGCACACAAAATGACCCCGGGAAATTATAGGCCGGTGCGTTTAATGTCGGTAGCAGGTAAATTATTAGAAGGAGTAATAAGAGATAGGATCTACAATTATTTAGATAAGCAGGGACTTATTCGGGAGAGTCAAAACGCTTTTGTGCGTGGTAGGTCATGTTTAACAAAGGTATTAGATTATTTCGAGAAGGTTACAAGGAAAGAGGATGAAGGGAAGGCAGTGGATGTTGTCTACATGGACTTCAGTAAGGCCTTTGACAAGGTCCCGCATGCCAGGTTAGTTAGGAAGATTCATACGCTAGGTATACATGGTGAGGTAGTAAGTTCGATTAGACATTGTCTCAATGGGAGAAATCAGAGAGTGGTATTGGAGGATTGCTTCTCTGAGTGGAGGCCTGTGACTAGTGGTGTGCCACAGGGATCAGTGCTGGGTCCGTTGTTATTTGTCATCTATATCAATGGTCTGGATGATAATGTGGTAAATTGGATCAGGAAATTTGCTGATGATACAAAGATTGAAGGTGTAGTGGACAGTGAGGAAGGTTTTCAAAGCTTGCAGAGGGATTTGTACCAACTGGAAAAGAGGGCTGAAAAATGGCAAATGGAGCTTAAAGCAGACAAGTGTGAGGTATTGCACTTTGGAAGGAAAAGCCAAGGTAGAACATACAAGGTAAATGGTAGGGCACTGAGGAGTGCAGTAGAACAGAGGGATCTAGGAATACTGATACAAAATAATAAAGAGCGCTTTTGGTACATTGGCCTTTGTAAATCAAAGTATTAAGTGTAAGAGTTGGACTGTTATGGTGAGGTTGTATAAGGCATTGGGGAGGCCGAATTTGGAGTACTGTGTGCAGTTTTGGTCACCGAATTACAGGAAGGATATTAATAAGGTTGAAAGAGTGCAGAGAAGGTTTACAAGCATGTTGCCGGGACTTGAGAAACTGAGTTACAGAGAAAGGTTAAATAGGTTAGGACTTTATTCCCTGGAGCGTAGAACAATGAAGGGAAGACTTGATAGAGGTGTATAAAATTGTGATTATTCTCTCTCTTCTCTCCCTCTCCTCCCACTCTCCTTTCTCTCCCCTCTCTCCCCCTCTCTCTCTCTCTCTCTCTCTCTCTCTCTCTCTCTCTCTCTCTCTCTCTCTCTCTCTCTCTCTCTCTCTCTCTCTCTCTCTCTCTCTCTCTCTCTCTCTCTCTCTCTCTCGTTCCTCCTATGTGTCTCACTTGTTTCTCCATCCATCCCCACCCTCTCGCTTAATGCATCCTCTTTCTCCCCGACTCCCTACTGCCAATCTGATCGCTCTGCAGTTTTCTCTTTGTCTCTCCACCTGTGGCGAAAGAGTGTTGCCGATGGATTATTTTGGGAATTGGCTCTGGGCTGTCGGTATACAGACAGTGTTATATTATTTTGTCGATCGACGCGGAGCGGTGAACATAGTGCAGAGCAATTGACCAGTTCGAGGAACGATACAGTACTGTGGAGAGCGAGGGGACAGTGGAATGACTTTATGACGTATATAGTGACGTCGAGAGGGAGACGCGGAGCAGTGAGTATAGTTTAGAACTGGTACAATGCTGTGAATAAGAGGGGGCGCTGGGATTAGTTTAGAGGCTGATACAGTCCTGCGGAGAAAGAGGAGGCAGTGGGATTAATTTATGGGGCTGACAGAGTGCTCTGGAGTGAGAGGGGGCAGTCTGATTAGTTTAGGGAGCGATACAGTGCTGTGAAGAGCACACGTACACAAGTACACTTTCTTATCTGCCCCTCCAGCTGTCTGTCGTGGTCTTTGAAACAGTCATTCCCTGAGACTGCTGAGTTTGGTCGCCATGCATTAGGTTTAGGGGAGCATCCTGAAGGAGTCCTCAAATATTCTGGCTGTGAAGGAGTCACTGAAGACACTTGACAGGTTGGTAGATATGAAAGTGTTTATTCATCACCACAGATAGACAGTTCCTTGGACACAGTCTCGGCAGGGACTCTCAAAATCAAATTACGTCAAGAGGTTTTTATCCTGGTGACAATGGTAGCAATAGGTGATTCAATACAGTAACTCAAGCTACAGTGTTGCAATTCAAGATGCTGTGAATGACAAACGGTTCTTTTGAAGTTCAGATTTACAGTGGAAGCACTTTGCAATTGATGAGACAACTTTGAAGGTTCAGTCGCTTGCCTGACGTAATCAGACTGTAAATATATATTTTTTTAATGTTTATTTTTAAATCTGTTGAAACCTGTCCCCGTGGCGTTGCGAAATAGCATTAAAACCCCAGGTTTGTGCAGCCTGGACATTTCATTCCGAGAGATCTTCTGTAGCACACGGGGCCAGATCACTTGCCGGTGGAAATGCCTGCATTGTTGGATAGGTTCCAGCCTGTGTATAGAATATTGAACATATTCATTGTCCCCATTGGAGTTCCTGGAGAGTGAGCACAGCTATTCGCGTTAGTGATATCGATCCTGGCTCTTCAATATTCTGATGTATCAGATTTAATGACAAACTGAACTAAACCCCTCTCTCTCCTCTAACTCACGGAATCGACTCGAACGTTGTTCTTGCATTTGATGGAATTTTGTTCAGAGTGGTACCAATGCTGGGGACAGGCAGCTCTCCGGGAATGAGAGACTAGGAATGTTATACATTGTGATGTTGACTGTTTACGAGTTATTGTCCGGAGTCAATACTTGTCCTTTAATGACCCCCTCTAGTCTACAGAGTTGTTCCAGTGTTGGGAGGCGGGAATCCTCCGGGAAGGTGTGACAGGGAAGTTTCAACGGCACCCTGTCAATGTTGTCCGAGTCTTGGGGACGGGCAGCACTCTGGGACGGTGTAACTGCGAGCGATTTCCCGAAACTGAATTTCAGTCATTGTGTTTCTGATCAGATTGAACCCTTGCTCCTGTGTTTCACTTCTCCCTGTGGAACCTGTCACAGTCGCATTCTATTGACTGTTTGTCAATAATTGGGTCTGATCTCCTGAACCTGAGTCCACGAATCTACGGACGTGGGTTGTCGAAATGAGCTGCGCTGTAGAAGTAATCCATTAACGGAGCCACACTGCATCTGGTTACTATGTTGTCCCGGCTTTCTCTCAGAGACCCGACCTCGCTCTGTGCACCCTTCGGCCCTGAAGAAATGTCCCGGCCGGATATGTTGAGTGTCTGTTCAATATCACGAAAACTGCCGAGCTCCACCAGCAATTTGTGTGTGTTTTCGCCCTGTGGATACGGTTTCGGCCCCGTCAGGTGCTGAGTCTTCAAAGGCCCGGACAGTCCCTGGAAATCAGTGAAACCGGCCCCACCAGCGACTAGAATCGCGTTACGTACCGATCGTTGTTGTTCGTGCAGATCGTATTTAACCGCGACAATTACCGACACATCGCCTTATCTCCACGCTGAAGAAGGCAGGTCAGAAACACTGTGACCCACGTTTGAACAGAGAACATAGAACATAGAAAAATACAGCACCTTTGTCCATTCCAGGAGAATAAGTTTAATAATGCCCGGTATCTGTTTTCTTCTCTCTCCATGCAGTGAATTTAGCGGTGATTGCGATCCTGTCCCGGGGTAAGTGCGGCCTCTCTACCTGCACCACTCGCTACCTGGTGACCATGGCAGCGGGGGATCTGCTGACCGTAGTCATAGAGGTCCTATTGCGTCAAGTCTTAGATTATTACTTTCCATGGAATTTTCTGAGGATTTACCCTGTGTGCAGGGTTAAGGAGGTACTGAAAATGGCAGCCACAGGCTGCTCTGTCTGGTTTACCGTAACCTTCACTTTTGATCGGTTTGTCGCCATCTGCTGTCAGAAGCTGAAAACAAAATATTGCACCGGGAAAACTGCGGCTGTGGTTCTCACAACAACCGGCGTGCTGTGCTTTCTGAGAAGCGTTCCACGCTACTTCCTCTGGGAACCCAGACAGATAATCAACAATGTACCGTGGTTCTGTGAACTCACGGCCAACACTTCCACTGACCTCGGATGGGTAGTAAACCGTTGGCTCGATGTAGTTTTAAATCCATTCATCCCTTTCGCTGTGATTCTACTGCTCAACGCTCTGACGGTCAGGCACATTGTTGTGGCCAGTCGTGTCCGTAAGGGGCTGAGGGGTCAGAGCAAGGAGGAGATTTATTTACGTGGTCACTCAGTCGAAATTCAGGGAGCAGGCGATCAGCGCGGTGAAATATCCGGTCACCTCGGTGATTCAGTTCATTACTCAAGCCGCGCACTGAGCGGAGTCTGGAGGCGGCAGCAGTGTCTCCAGTCCGGGCCCCAGATCCTCACATTCACCGCCTGATCTCTCATGTGTTATTTCCGGGGGGAGTGTCCCATGGACCGGCAGCTCCTGGACGTTAGGAGCAACAGGGGTGTGGACCAGAAGCGGATGGAGGAGCGTGCATCGTGATCGAGGGAGAGAGGGATGTGGTTGTGAGGGAGATTCGTGAGACAGTGGCTGAGCGCGGTGGGGAAGCGAGTGCGATGCTCGCGTGGGCTTGGGGTGACTGGGATTGCATGTGTGTGTGTGTGTGTGTGTGTGTGTGTGTGTGTGTGTGTGTGTGTGTGTGTGTGTGTGTGTGTGTGTGTGTGTGTGTGTGTGTGTGTGTGTGTGTGTGTGTGTGTGTGTGTGTGTGTGTGATTATTTACGAGGATGATGCCAGGAAGTGGGGTGGGGGATCTGTGTTATACAGTTTATCCAGCCCGGGTCCTTAATCTCCTGATTCACGAGTGACCTGCCTTGATAGTACGTTGTACCCCCCGTCAATGAGGAGATGGGGAAGGTGGACAATTCACATGCATTTACGTAGTTTTGCAGTCAGGACATAGTGCACCGTGTGGTTGTAGTGGTGGGTCTGAATTCTGGGATGAGTGCGCAGTCAACGCAGCCTCGTAGAATTTGCGAGTAAAATATGTCCGTGACTGTTCGAACTGGTAATTTCATGCCTAGCTGATCCAGTACCGTTTGCCCACACAAGGTCCGCATCCGCACTTTTTCCTTATACTCCTGTGGATTCCAATACCCTCCATCGCCCCTGAAATTCACTCCAGACACTCACTACTATGAGTGTGAAAAGTGGCTGAGCGCGGTGGGTAGCGAGTGCGATGCTCGCTTCGGGAAACTGGGATTGTGTGTGTGTGTGTGTGTGTGTGTGTGTGTGTGTGTGTGTGTGTGTGTGTGTGTGTGTGTGTGTGTGTGTGTGTGTGTGTGTGTGTGTGTGTGTGTGTGTGTGTGTGTGTGTGTGTGTGTGTGTGTGTGTGTGTGTGTGTGTGTGTGAGAGAGAGAGAGAGAGATACAGAGAGATGGGTCAGTGTATGTGAGAGGGCGATGGAATAGTGTGTGCGTGAGTAAGTGTATGTAAGAGAGGTATGGGACATGGACACGACGGAGACGGGCTAAACTCAGAGTGTGAGCCCTACAAATGGGAGGTATGGTTACAAACATTTTGAATCTCTCCCTCTCCCAGTGTAGAGTGTCTTCCTACTTCAAAACATCCACGATTGTTCTTGTCCCTAAAAAGACCAAGCAAAAATGTCTGAACGACTGGCGTCCTGTCGCACTCAGCTCAATAATAACCAAATTTTTTGAGATGTTGTTCATGGACTACATCTGCAGCATGGTACCACCCACACTGGATACCCTACAATTCACCTACCGACACAACCGATCGAAAGCTGACACAGCTCCACCCACCGTCATTACACATCTGGAGAAAAGGAATGCTTATATGAGAATATTGTTCTTGGACTACTGTTCAGTATTCAACACCATAATTCCCTCCAGGCTTGACGAGATTCTCAGTGACCTCCGTCTTCACCCTGCCTTGTGCAGCTGGATACTGGACTTCCTGTCAGATGGCCTGCAGGTGGTAAGAGTGGGCTCCTCACCTCTGCCCCTCTGACCCTCAACATGTGCCCCTCAGGGCTGTGTCCTAAGCCCCGTCCTTTATTCTCTGTACACCCATGACATGTCGCCACCGAAAGCTCCCATCTGCTAATTAAATTTGTTGACGATAGTACAATGTTTGCCCTTGTCACAGATAATAATGAGGCAGCCTACAGAGAGGTCATCACCCTGACACAGTGGTGTCAAGAAAACAACGACTCCCTCAGTGTCGCAAAAACAAAGGAAATGGTTGTGGACTAATGGAGCAACCAATGCCTCTGGGTTTGAGAGTGTAAACAACTTTAAGCTTCTAGACATCCACATCAAAAAAGATCTCACATGATCAGTACAGACAGGCTGTGGAGTGAAAAAGGTACAACAGCGCCTCTTTCACCTCAGACGGTTGATAAACGTTGTCACGGCTCTCCAAATCCTGAGGACTTTCTACAAGGTCACAATTGAAAGCATCCTGACTGGCTGCATCACTGCCTGGTATGGGATCTGTACCTCCCTCAATCGCAGGACTCTGCAGAGAGTGGTGTGGACAGCCCAGCGCATCTGTAGATGTGAACTTCCCACTATTCAGGACATTTACAGAAACAGGTATGTAAAAAGGGCCCGAAGGATCATTGGGGACCTGATTCACCCCAACCACAAACTGTTCCAGTTGCCACTGTCCGGAAAACGGTACCGCAGCATAAAAGCCAGGACCAACAGACCTTCTTCCACCAGGCCATCAGACTGATCAATTCAGAATCAGAATCAGGTTAATTATCACTGGAATGTGTTGTGAAATTTGTTAACTTAGCAGCTGTTCAATGCAATACATAATTTGGAAGATGAAGGAAAATAATAATAAAATAATAATAATACATAAGTAATTCAATTACAGTATACGTTTATGGAATAGAATAAAAGTCTTGCAAAAAGCAGATATAATATATATTTAGAAAGTGAGGTAGTGTTCACGTCTTCAATGTCCATTTAAGAATCCGATGGCAGAGGGGAAGAAGCTGTTTCTGAATCGCTGAGTGTGGGCCTTCAGGCTTCTGTACCTCCTACCTGATGGTGACAGTGAGAAAAGGGCATGCCTTGGGTGCTGGAGGTTTTGAGACACCGCTCCGTGAAGAATTCCTGGGTACTTGGTAGGTTAGTACCCAAGATCGAGCCGACTAAATTTACAGCTTCTGCAGCTTCTTTCGGTCCTGTGCAGTAAAGGGCGTTAACTCTGAACTGATTCTTGCTCTGGGACAATCTAAACAGAGCAATTCAATGTGGACACAAGGATCCTCAGGTTAAGACCATTCTCGGATGAGCAGCTACTTGTTGTGCAAAATGCCAAACCTACCAAAGAAGCAATTTACAATGTCATAAAGCTCCGTCTGGCTCGCGTCATCAATGGTTTGGATGAGTCCGAGTTGAAAGACTGAAATACACAAGGCTAAGGTGGGCAGAGACATGAAACAATGTTGGTTGTAGCCCTGTACAATGACTAGTAAGAAAGTGACCCAGGTAGGTCAGGTGACTTTGAGCCAATGGGATGGAGATCCATCAGTTTAATTGAAAAGGAAAATGGCAAGAGTAGGGCTGATGTGTCTCTAGAAACCGGAGACCAACCATCGCGTTAAGGAGGACCCCACACACAAGTGGAGATCAGGACCACGAGGAACGCTCCTTTCCCGTGTTTCTCTCTTCATAGACTGTTCAGAGAGGGCCAGGGATTCCGGTAGGGTGCACACAGGGAGACAGCTTGTGAAGTCACGTGATTTTTAGGAGAGGCAATAAAAGTTACGTGTCGGCAAATACAGATTATCTGTGCCTCACTGATCATTATTACAAGGGAAGATTCTTGTAACAACACCGATCACGTGGAGAGCTGGAAAGATAAATCTGAAAGTACAATTTTGTGTGTGTGTGTGTGTGTGTGTGTGTGTGTGTGTGTGTGTGTGTGTGTGTGTGTGTGTGTGTGTGTGTGTGTGTGTGTGTGTGTGTGTGTGTAGAATTAATGTGTTTCTGTTCAAAGCTGTGTGTATATTTGTCTGAGCGAGTGTGTCCATGTGTATCTCTCTTAATTTGTATGAATGGGGGAGGGCGATACAGCAGCCGCCATTCCACGTCATAAACACAAGGATCCACACACCTGACTGTCCGCTTTGGTTGATTGTCTCTGCCTGCTCTTGTCCGACTCAACTCGTGTCCGTATACTGCGAACACGAGAAAATCTGCAGATGCTGGAAATTCAAGCAAGACGCACAAAATACTGGTGGAACACAGCAGGCCAGGCAGCATCTATAGGGAGAAGTACAGTCAACGTTTCGAGCCGAGATCCTTTGCCAGGACTAACCGAAAGAAAAGATAGTAAGAGTTTTGAAAGAGGAGGTGGAGGGGGAAATCGGAAATGATAGGAGAAGACAGGAGGGGGAGGGGTGAAACTAAGGGTTGGAAAGGTGATTGGCAAAAGGACTTCAGAGCTGGAGAAGGGAAATTGTCATGGGACGGGAGGCCTAGGGTGAAAGAAAGGGGGGCGGGTAGCACCAGATGGGGATGGAAACAAGCAAAGAGTGAATGTGAGAGGGGCAGAGAGAGATGAAAAAGGAGAGGTGAGGTAATAAATAAATAAACAAGGGATGGGGTAAGAAGGCGAGGAGGTGCATCAATGCAAGATAGAGAAATCAATGTTCATGCCATCAGGTTGGAGGCTACCCAGCCGGTATATAAGGTGTTGTTCCTCCAACCTGAGTGTGGCTTCATCTTGACAGTAGAGGAGGCCATGGATAGACATATCAGAATGGGAATGGGACGTGGAATTAAAATGTGTGGCCACTGGGAGATCCTGTTTTCTCTGGCTGACAGAGCGTAGGTGTTCAGCGAAACGGTCTCACAGTCTGCGTCGGGTCTCACCAATATATAAAAGGCCGAACCGGGAGCACCGGACGCAGTATACCACACCGGCCAACTCACAGGTGAAGTGTCGCCTGACCTGGCATGTGAACTGCGACTTCATTTTATCCCCCTCGGTGCAGTGCAATCCCGTTCACATTCATGACTCCTCACATGGTATCGATTTCTTGAACAAATTAAAATCCCTGGACATGATCGCTTCACTGGGCATGACTGCCCAGTACCTAAACACTTCAATCACCATCCCTACCAACCAAGAAGGTTTTAAAACGCTCCACTTCCTTCTCGACAACAGACACATCCGGTTCCCCACCAGCTCCCCTTATTCAGACTCACAGGACTCGACTATAAAGAAACAGACGCTTTTGCTCCTTTCCACCGTACCGAGCCCCAGGACTGCACGTGGACCACAGCCCAACCAGACCCCTCTTATCTATGTGCTTATCCAAACTTCTCCTCAATACAGTCAAACCCACTTGAACCACTTCCGCCGGAAGCTCTTCTCGCTGTCCCGCGCGCTGTGAGTGAATAATTTGTCCTCAAGTTCCCCTGAAATTTTACGTCTTTTACTCAAGACATGCGACCTCCTGTTCCTGTCGCTCCCAGCCTCAGTGGGAAAAAAATCCTGCCAGCATTTACCTTATCAAAAGCACTCAGAATAGGTGATGCAGTACAATTTCAATCGCATAACCCAACTTTGTGTCTGACGAATGGTTCCTTTATTCGTCAGACATATTTACAGTGGCAGAACACTGCAAATGATGTGACCCCTTTGATAGTTCGGACGCTTATGTTGGTTCCAACAATTCACAGAGATGGTCAAAATGTTTCTGAGAAGAGAGAACCCGGAGGCCCGAGGTTACCATTGTGAGAGTTGACATGTGGACGGGCAGGGGGTGTAGGGAGACCGATCAGGAACCGGGAGATGAGATCCGTTTAGTGTGGCGGGATGGTTCACGCAGACACTGTGGGCCGAAGGATCTGTTCCTCTATTTACCGTTCTCACTTTTATGCAGGAGGAAAAATAAAAGGCAGAAACTTTTTTTTTATTTCAGAGAAATGGCGGTGAACGTGGACATGTTGTTGAATCAGAACAGAGTGCGGTACACTTCACACAAGCAAGCTGACAATGGCCATTGTGCGAGATAAGTTTACAGTGAGATGAGCTGTGATTACAACTGGTGCAGAATCAGAGTGGAGAGGCGCTTTTACTCTCAGTCAATCTGTTCAGCCGATGGACAAGAGTCGGGCGACACAAGCTGAGGTTGAATGCTGGGTCCAATGGCATTGTTAACAGTATCCACTCTGCTGGAAGAACGCCGTTCGCAATTTACACCCCTTCAAATCAACACAGGATGGTTACTGGAAATCGGGAATGAGATCTGAGCCTGGTTATTGATAATCCGGAGTGAGATCTGAGACTAGTTACTGGTAATCGGCAGTGAAAACTGGGAATGGTTACTGGTGATCGGTAGTGAGATCCGAGACTGGTTACCGGTAATCGGCAGTGAAAACTGGGAATTGTTACTGGTAATCGGGAGTGAGATGTGAGGACGGTTGCTGGTAATCAGGAGTGAAATCTGTGGGTGGTTGCTGTAAAACTCAGTCGTTCTCCTGAACCGATGGCCAAGAGTCGCACCGACATAACATGAGTTGGAGAAATGAGACAGATGGTGTTTGGAAAATTATCCCCTTTGCTGGAAGAATGCCAGTAGCTAGTTGCCACAGTGAATACCATCATAATTTCCATAGTTGGCAGTTTCACAATTAATTACCTAAATTAACCACAGTGATGCACCGTGGGATTGCACTTGTGTGACGTAATATGGTTGAAAAAAGTTTAGACATCTTTAATTTTTAAATGTGTTGAACTCGTCCCTGTGGAGTCGCAAAATGGTATTAAAACCCCGGGAATGTGCTGCCGCAGCACCTGATTCCGAGAGATCGCCTGTGGTACACGGGGACAGATCACCGGCCAGAAAGGATGCCTGTATTGTTGGACAGATTCTTGACTGCCTATAAAGTATTGAACATGTTCATTGTCGTCATCGGAGTTCCTGGTGAGTGAGCGGAGCAATTCGTGTTTTTTTTTAATTTTTGTCTGTTAACCGGTGTGAACCAGTTTATTGGAATTTTACGGGATTCTCACTTGGGGATCGCTGCAGAGACAACCACCAGTGATATGGAGTCTCGAAAATCAACATTCTGAATTTGTTCTTATTTAATGACAAACGAGACTAAGCCTCTCTTGTCCAACTCTCGGGACCGACTCCAATGTTGTTGTTGCATTTGTTGGAATTTTATCCAGAGTGGTGCCAGAGCAAGGGGCAGGAATGTGGGACTGGGAGAGTTATACATGGCAGTGCTGGGTGTATCTGAGTCACGGATCCGAGTGAATCTTTGTTCCCTGACTGACACCCTGTCCAGAGTTGTCCCAGGGCTGGGAGCAGGAAAATCTCCGGAAAGGTGGACTGGGATGTTTTAATGGCAGCTTGTCCATGTTGTCCCAGAGTTGGGGACAGGCAGGTCTCCGGGACGGTGTGACTGGGAGGGGTTTGCATTTTGAACTTCAGTCTCTGTGTTACTGATCAGATTGAACCCCTCGGCCTGTGTTTCATTTCCCACTGTGGAATCTGCCACAGACGCATTCTATAATTGGTCAATAATTGGGCCTCATCTCACAATTATCGACACATCGCCCTCTCCACTTTAAAGAAAGCAGGTCAGAGACAGTGTGACCCATGTTTGCTGTTAGATGAGCAGCCGTTCACTGCATTTATCTCTCCTCACTTCAGGCTGAAACGCGAACCTGTGTCCATTCCCGGAGAATGAGTTTAATAATGCCCGGTGTCAGTTCTCTTCTCTCTCCCTGCAGTGAACTTAGCGGCGATTGTGATCCTGTCCCGGGGAAAGTGCGGCCTCTCTACCTGCACCACTCGCTACCTGGTGGCCATGGCAGCGGGGGATCTGCTGACCGTAGTCATAGAGGTCCTTGTGCGTCAAGTCTTAAATTACTACTCTCCGTGGAATTTGATGAAAATTACCCCTGCCTGCAGGGTTATCGAAGTTTTGAGGAAAACAACCACATACTGGTCTGTCTGGTTCACCGTTACCTTCACTTTCGATCGGTTTGTCACCATCTGCTGTCAGAAGCTGAAAACAAAATATTGCACCGGGAAAACTGCGGCTGTGGTTCTCACAACAACCGGCGTGCTGTCCTTTCTGAGAAGTGTTCCCCGCTACTTCCTCTGGGAACCCAGACAGATAATCAACAATGTACCTTGGTTCTGTAGACTAAAGGACAATACTTTTACTGACTTCGGATGGGTAGTGTACGATTGGCTCGATATAGTTTTAAATCCGTTCATCCCTTTCGCTGTAATTCTGCTGCTCAACGCTCTGACGGTCAGGCACATTGTTGTGGCCAGTCGTGTCCGTAAGGGGCTGAGGGGTCAGAGCAAGGGGGAGAATAGCAGGGACCCGGAGATGGAGAGCCGGAGGAGGTCTGTGGTTTTACTCTTCACCCTCTCCGGCAGCTTCATCCTCCTGTGGATGACGATCGTTGTAAATTCCATGTATTCTGAGATCTCAGGAATAGGATACAATTTCAATGATTCTGAATGGATCTTTCACTTGGTCGGAGCTTTGCTGAAGAATTTCAGCTGCTGCACGAACACATTTATTTACGCGGTCACTCAGTCAAAATTCAGAGAGCAGGTGATCAGCGCGGTGAAATATCCGTTCACCTCTGTGATTCAGATCATTACTCAAACGTGTTTAAAGTGGAAAGAGTTTCGACAAGATTAACGAGGATGTTGCCAGGAGGAGGGGAACACTTTTATCCGGAGTTGGCAATGCTACAGCTTCATTACCCAACTGGATTGGACAGTTTTGTTTCACTGCGGGCTGGAGTTGGGAAAGGGGAGACAATTCATGGTTTTGCAACCGTTAGATCGTGCACTTTGCGGTTTCCGTGGCAGCGTCCGAATTGTGGGATGATTGCACAGTCAAAGTATGCTCGTACGATTTTGTGAATAAAGCGAGTCCGTGTCGTTTTAATTGTAGTAGAACAGCAGACCGATCGCCAACCCCCAACCCCACTGCCCCGCGGAAAACAACAAAAATATCGACCCAAACCCCACTCCCCATTGAAATCAAAAGGGCAGGAAATCCCGGATCATAGAAACCTTCGTGCGAGATCGCCACAATCTGGAAACACCAATAACATTCGCATAACCACTCCCTGCGTCCGCTTTCCATCCATTCTCCCAATCTTCCCCACGCTTCTTCTTTACCTGATCCTCCCTCCAGTGTTTCCTACACCTCACTCTCTCCCCTGCTGATATCTCACTCTCGCCCCCACTTTTCCTTTCCTCCCCTTCTTTCTCTCTATCACACTCTCACCATCACTCCTCACTTACTCACGCAATCCCATCTCGTTCCACCCAACCCTCTCTCGCTACACCATTCTACCTCTGCTCCTTCATCCTCTTTCCCTCTCCTTTCCCCTGCCTCCTCCCTCTATCTTGCTTCCGCCGCTCTCTGCCTCTTTCCTTATATCCCACTCTTTCCCTCCGCTTCCCTCTGACTCCCGCTGCCATCTCACCACTCCTTTGTTAACCTGCTACCTCTATTATCCCTCTCTTGTACTACTTTCTGCTCCCGCGCTAGCCACTGTCCCCCCATCTGTGCCTCCCTTTCTTTCCTACACCCGGCTCCCTTCACCTCCACTCTCTCTATTAGGCCAGACACCAATACCGGACTGCGGACGGAGTTTGGTACCGTGGGATTAGAAATCAGAATTCCCGACTTCCCGCTCTGGCTATACAGGACCACCCTGATTCTCCCACATCTAATTACACGCTGAAATCCCTCATAACTATTGACCATTTCCCTTTGGAGATGGTTGGGTATCTCCCGTTGTAATTTAATCACATATAGAACCATAGAACCATAGAACATTACAACACAGAAGCAGGCATTTTGCCCCTTCTTGTCTGTGCCGAACCATTTTTCTGCCCAGTCCCACTGATCCGCACCTGGGCCATATCCTCCAAACCCCTCTCATCCACATACCTTAAGTTTTTCTTAAATGACAAAAGTGAGCCCGCATTCACCACTTCATCTGGCAGCTCATTCCACACTCGCACCACTCTCTGCGTGAAGAAGCCCCCCCCCCCCATGTTCCCTTTAAACTTTTCCCCCTTCATCCTTAACCCATGACCTCTGTTTTTTTGTTTCTCCCCTGGCCTCTGTAGAACAAAGCCTGTTTGTATTCACTCTATCTATACCCATCATAATTTTATTCACCTCTATCAAATCACCCCTCATTCTCCTACGCTCCAGGGAATAAAGTCCTAACCTATTCAACCTTTCTCTGTAACTCAGTTTCTCAAGTCCCGGCAACATGCTGGTAAACCGTCTCTGCACTCTTTCAAACGTATTAATATCCTTTCTGTAATTAGGTGACCAAAACTGCACACAATACTCCAAATTCGGTCTCATATACAATCTCACCATTACATTCCAACTCTTATACTCAATACTTTGATTTATAAAGGCCAATGTACCAAAAGCTCTCTTTACAACCCTATCTACTTTTGACGCCACTTTCAGGGAATTACGTATCTGTACTCCCAGATCCCTGTGTTCTACCGCACTCCTCGGTGTCCTGCCATTTACTTTGTATGGTCTACCTTAGTTTGACCTTCCGAAGTGTAATACCTCACACGTCCGCATTAAACTCAATCTACCATTTTTCAACCCATTCCTTCAACTGGTCCAAATCCTTCTGCAAGCTTTGAAAAGCTTCCTCACTGTCCATTACACCTGCAATCTTTGTATCATCAGCAAATTTACTGATCCAATTCGCCACATTATCATCCAGATCATTGATATAGATGACAAATAACAATGGACCCAGCACTGATCCTTGTGGCACACCACTAGTCACAGGCCTCCACTCAGAGTAGCAATCCTCCACTAACACTCTCTGATTTCCTCCATTGAGCCAATGTCTAACCCAATTTACTACCTCTCCATGTATACCTCGCAACTGAATCTTCCTAACTAACCCCCCATGCGGGACCTTGTCAAAAGCCTTACTGAAGTCCATGTATACAACATCCACTGCCTTCCCTTCATCCACTTTCCTGGTAACCTCCTCGAAAAACTCTAATAGATTGGTAAAACATGACCTACCACGCACAAAGCCATGCTGACTTTTAGTAACAAGTCCCTGTCTATCCAAATACTTGTAGATCTAATCTGTTAGTATTCCCTCCAATAACTTACCTACTCCCGATGTCAAAATTTCCGGCCAATAATTTCCCGGCTTATTTTTGAGCCTTTTTTAAACAACAGAACTACATGAGCTATCCTCCAATCCCCCGGCACCTCACCCATGGATATCGACATTTTAAATATTTCTGCCAGGGCCCCTGCAACTTCAACACCAGTATCCTTCAAGGTCCGAGGGAATACCCTGTCAGGTCCTGGGGATTTATCTACTCTGATTTGCCTCAAGACAGCAAGAATCTCCTCCTCTTCAATCAGCATAAATTCCATGACCTCCCCACGTGTTTGCCTTGTTTCCATAGACTCCAGTCCAGTTTCATTAGTAAATACAGATGCAAAAAAAAAAACCCCACATAATACCTCTCCCATTTCTTTTGGTTTCATACATAACCGACCACACTGATCTTCAAGAGAACCAATTTTATCCCTTACTATAGAAACATAGAAAATAGGGGCAGGAGTAGGCCATTCGGCCCTCCGAGCCTGCACCACCAATCAGTATGATCATGGCTGATCATCCAACTCAGAACACTGTACATGCTTTCTCTCCATACCCACGATCCCTTTAGCCACAAGGGCCATATCTAACCTCCTCTTAAATATAGCCAATGAACCGGCCTCGACTTTTTCCTGTGGCAGAGAATTCCACAGATTCACCACTCTCTGTGTGAAGAGGTTTGTCCTTATCTCGGTCCTAAAAGTCTTCCCTTTTATCCTTAAACTGTGACCCCTCATTCTGGACTTCCCCAACATCGGAAACAATCTTCCTGCATCTAGCCTGTCCAATTCCTTTAGAATTGTATACGTTTCCAATAAGATACCACCTCAATCTCCTAAATTCTAGTGAGTATAAGCCTAGTTGATCCAGTCTTTCTTCATATGAAAGTCCTGCCATCCCAGGAAGCAATTTGGTGAACCTTCTTTCTACTCCCCCTATGGCAAGAATGTCTTTCCTCAGATTAAGGGACCAAAACTGCACACAATACTCTAGGTGCGGTCTCACCAAGGTCTTGTACAACTGCAGTAGAACGTCCCTGCTCCTGTACTCAAACCTGTTTGCTATGAACGCCAAAATACCATTTGCCTTTTTCACCGCCTGCTGTACCTGCATGCCCACCTTCAATAACTGGTGTACAATGATACCCAGGTCTCGTTACACCTCCCCTTTTCCTAATCGGCCACCATTCAGATAATAATCTGTTTTCCTGTTCTTGCAACCAAAGTGGATAACCTCACATTTATCCACATTAAATTGCATTTGCCATGAATTTGCCCACTCACCTAACCTATCCAAGTGACCCTGCATCCTCTTAGCATCCTCCTCACAGCTAACACCGCCGCCCAGCTTCGTGACATTCGCAAACTTGGATATGCTGCATTTAATTCCCTCGTCTAAATCATTAATATATATATTTTAAACAACTGGGGCCCCAGCACTGAGCCTTGCGGTACCCCACTAGTCACTGTCTGCCATTCTGAAAAGGTCCCGTTTACTCCCACTCCTTCCTTCCTGTCTGCCAACCAATTCTCTATCCACATCAATACCATACCCCCAATACCATGTGCTTTATGTTGGCACACTAATCTCCTGTGTGGGACCTTGTCAAAAGCCTTTTGAAAATCTAAACATATCAAATCCACTGGCTCTCTCCTATCCACTCTACTAGTTACATCTTCAAAAAATTCTATAAGATTCGTCAGACATGATTTTCCTTTCTGAAATCCATGCTGGCTTTGTCCGATGATTTCAGCTCTTTCCAAATGTGCTGTTATCACATCTTTGATAACCGACTCTAGCATTTTCCCCACCACCGATGTCAAACTAATTGGTCTATAGTTCCCCAGTGTTTCACTCCCTGCTTTTTTAAAAAGTGGGATTACATTAGCCACCCTCCAATCCTCAGGAACTAATCCAAAATCTAAGGAGTTTTGAAAAATTATCACTAATGCATCCACTATTTCTTGGGCTACTTCCTTAAGCACTCTGGGATGCAGACCATCTGGCCCTGTGGATTTATCTGCCTTTAATCCCTTCAACGTACCTAGCACCACTTCCCTACTAACATGTATTTCCCACAGTTCCTCCATCTCACTAGACCCTCGGTCCCTTACTATTTCCAGAAGATTATTTATGTCCTTCTTAGTGAAGACAGAACCAAAGTAGTTATTCAATTGGTCTGTCATGTCTTTGTTCCCTATGATCAATTCACCTGTTTCTGACTGTAAAGGTCCTTACATTTGACTTGACCAATCTTTTTCTTTTCACATATCTATAAAAGCTTTTACAGTCAATTTTTATGTTCCCTGCCAGCTTTCTCTCATAATCTTTTATCCCTTTCCTAATTAAGCCCTTTGTCCTCCTCTGCTGGTCTCTGAATTTCTCACAGTCCTCAGGTGTGCCGCTTTTATTTTTTTTGTTAATCTACATGTTTCTTCTTTGGACTTGACACTATCCCTAGCTTCCCTTGTCAGCCACCGGTGCACTACCTTCTCTGGTTTATTCTTTTGCCAAACTGGGATGAACAAATGTTGTAGTTCATCCATGCGATCTTTAAATGCTTGTCATTGCAAATCCACCATCAACCCTTTAAGTATCATTTGCCAGTCTATCTTAGCTAATTCACGCCTCATACCTTCAAAGTTACCCTTCTTTAAGTTCAGAACCTTTGTTTCTGAATTAACTATGTCACTTTCCATCTTAATGAAGAATTCCACCATATTATGTTCACTCTTACCCAAAGGGCCTCACACGACACGATTGCTAACTAGCCCTTCCTCTTGCTCAATACCCAATCTAGAATGGACTTCTCTCTAGTTGGTTCCTAGACATGTTGGTTCAGAAAACCATCTCGCATACATTCCAAGAAATCCTCTTCCTCAGCACCCTTACCAATTTGGTTCACCCAATCTATATGTAGATTGAAGTCACCCATTATAACTACTGTTCCTTTATTGCACGCATTTCTACTTCCCTGTTTAATGC
Organism: Hemitrygon akajei; assembly: GCF_048418815.1. Classification (NCBI taxonomy): domain Eukaryota; kingdom Metazoa; phylum Chordata; class Chondrichthyes; order Myliobatiformes; family Dasyatidae; genus Hemitrygon; species Hemitrygon akajei. The sequence goes on along the minus strand of NW_027332005.1, from coordinate 1,713,614 downwards.
CATCCCCAAACTCACTACTACTGTTAGGTGGCCTGTACACAACTCTCACCAGCGTTCTCTGCCCCTTAGTGTTATGCAGTTCTACCCATACCGATTCCATATCCTCCAGGTTAATGTCCTTCTTTTCTATTGCGTTAATCTCCTCTCTAACCAGCAATGCTACCACACCTCCTTTTCTTTCCTGTCTATCACTCATGAATATTGAATATCCCTGGCTGTTGAGCTCCTATCCTTGGTCACCCTGGAGCCATGTCTCTGTGATCCCAACTATATCATATTCATTAATAACTATCTGCACATTCAATTCATCCATCTTGTTACGAATGCTCCTCGCATTGACACACAAAGCCTTCAGGCATGTTTTAACAACACTCTTAGCCCTTATACAATTATGCTGAAAATGGGCCCTTTTTGCTTTTAGCCCTGGATTTGCCTGCCTGCCAATTTTACTTTTCACCTTACTAATTTTTGCTTCTACCCTCATTTTACACCCCTCTGTCTCTCTGCACTTGTTCCCATCCCCCTGCCACATTATTTTAAATCCTCCTGAACAGCAGTAGCAAGCGCTCCCCCTAGGACATTGGTTCCAATCCAGCCCAGGTGCAGACCGTCCTCTTTATATCGGTCCCACCTCCCCCAGAACTGGTTCCAATGCCCCAGAAATGTGAATCCATCCCCCTTGAACCATTTTTCAAGCCACGTATTCATCTGAAATTTCCTCCTATTTCTACTCTGACTAGCACGTGGCACTGGTAGTAATCCAGAGATTATTACCTTTGTGGTCCTACTTTTTAGTTTATCTCTTAAATCCCTAAATTCACCTTGTAGGACCTCATCCCGTTTTTTACCTATATCGTTGGTACCTATGTGCACCACGTCCACTGGCTGTTCACCCTCCCATTCCAGAATGTCCTGCAGCCGCTCAGAGACATCCTTGACCCGTGCACCAGGGAGGCAACATACCATCCTGGAGTCTCGTTTGCGGCCGCAGAAGCGCCTATCTGTTCCCCATACAATCAAATCCCCTATCACTATAGCTCTCCCACTCCTTTTCCTTCCTTCTGTGCCGCAGAACCACCAATGGTGCAATGAACTCAGCTGCTGCTGCCTTCCCCTGATGAGACATCTCCCCCAACAGTATCCAAAACAGTATATCTGTTTAGGAGGAAGATAACCTCAGGGGACTACTGCACTACCTGCCAACTGCTACGCTGTCTAGTGTACGCCCCTTCCCTTTCTGCCTGTGTAGCCTTTACCTGCGGTGTGGCCAACTCACTGAACGTGCTATTCACGACTTTCTCAGCATCGTAAATTCTCCAGTATGAATCCAATCGCAGCTCCAGACGCTCAATGCGGTCTGCCAGAAGCTGCAGTTCGACACACTTCCTGCACACATAGTCGTCAGTGACACTGGAAATACCCCTGATTTCCCACATGCTGCAGGATGAACAAACCACGGGGCCGATCTCTGCTGCCATGACCTATCCAATACTTGCCTCAACTTTTGAAACTTTCTCCTTTGAAAGGAACTTACCCGGCCTTACCTCTCTTGGTGTGAAGTTCGTCCTCAGCCTCTGCTCGCCGAAGCCTCTCGAGACAAAGCCTTCCTACTCTGTTTCCCACTACTCCGTCGCCAGCTGCAACGTCGCCCGCTCCGTCTACTGTTCTCTTTAAATACTCCCGCTGCCTCACGGTCCGACTTACACGCGCTTGCGCAGTCGTGCCCCCGTTAAACTGCCGAAGAAAATCCTTTTGCTCTTAACATACCTGTAGAAGCTCTTAGGGTTATCCTTCACCCTGACTGCCAAAGCCACCTCATGTCTTCTTTTAGCCCCCCTGATTTCTTTCTTAAGTATTTTATTACTCTTTTTATATTCCTCAAGCATCTTATTTCCTCCCTGTTGCCTATACATGTTATACATCTCTCTCTCTTCTTCTTTATCAGAGTTCCAATATCCCTCGAGAACCAAGGTTCCGGTAAGATCATTCGACTCACAGACCTCCGTTGATACCCCTGCCCCCCCCTTACCCCCAACCCTATCTATTATTTTAGTCTGGTTCTCTTTCTCTCTCTCCCCCCCCCCCATTATAATCTCCCCACAGCCCTACCTTACTTTCTCTTTAATTTCCCATAATTCTCCACCTATCCCCTAGCCCATTTCCCTCCAGCCTGTCACTTACTAGCTCTCTACATTATCCCTCCCTCCACTTCTTAAACCCCCTCGACCATCCCATGTTATTTCACTCCTGATGAAGGGTTTCGGCCCGAAACGTCGTCACTACCTCCTCCCATAGATGCTGACTGGCCTACTGAGTTCTGCCAGCATTTTGTGTATTTTTGTTCCTTTTTCTAATTCATTTTGCCTTTAACCCTGACAGGAACATACAGATTCTGCACTCTCAGCATTTCTCCTTTAAAGGCCTCCCACTTACCACTCACATCCTTGCTGGAGAACATCCTGTCCCAATCTACGCTCATTAGACCCTTTCTCATTTCTTCAAATTTGGTCTTTTTCCAGTTTAGTACTTCAACCCGAGGACCAGATCTATCATTATCCATGATCAAGTTGAAACTAATGACGTTATGATCACTGAAACCAAAGTGTTACCCCCTACACACACTTCCGTCACCTGCCGTAACTCATTTCCTAATAGGAGATCTAATATTGCATCCTCCCTAGTTGGTACATCTATATATTGATCTAGAAAACGTTCCTGAACACTTTTCACAAACTCGAACCCATCTAGGCATTTAACAGTATGGGAATCCCAATCAATGTGTGGAAAATTAAAATCCCCTACAATCACAAATTTTGGTCTGTTATCGTTATCTGTTATCTGTTATCTGTTGTCTGTTATCGCTCTGCAGATTTGCTCCTCCAATTCTCACTGACTATTGGGTGGTAAATAATACAACCCTATATCTTTCACACCACTTGGTATATCCAAGGATCCCCATCTAGAGCCGGGGAGTGGTGAGTTCGTTGAGCCAAACGACTTAATTCTGCTCCGCTGTTTTATTGCCTGAGCCCCCACTCTGATGTGTTTTCTTCAGCCAAAATTCAGTCACGACCACTGTGGTACATGACAATCTCTAAGTGTGTGTGTGTGTGTGTGTGTGTGTGTGTGTGAGAGAGAGAGAGAGAGAGAGAGAGAGAGAGAGAGAGAGAGAGAGAGAGAGAGAGAGAGAGAGAGAGAGAGAGAGAGAGAGAGAGAGAGAGAGAGACAGGCAGAGAGAGGTCGGTGTATGTCTGACGGCGATGGGATTGTGTGTGCGCGAGTGAGAGAATGCGGACAAAGTGAGTGTGAGAGATGTATGGGACTTGGACAGGATGAAGGCGGACTAAACTCAGAGTGTGCGCCGCGCAACTGGGAGGTGTGTTTACAGACACTTTGAATCTCTCCCTCTCCCAGTGTAGAGTGCCCTCCTGCTTCAAAATATCCACCATTGTTCTTGTCCCAAAAAAGACCAAGGTGAAATATCTGAACGACTGGCGTCCTGTCGCACTCACCTCAATGATAAGCAAATGCTTTGGGATGCTGGTCAGGACTACATCTGCAGCATGCTACCACCCACAATGGACCCCCTACAATTCACCTACCGACAGAACCGATCGATAGCTGACGCAATAGCCACAGCTCCACCCACCGGCATTGCACATCTGGAGAAAAGGAATGCTTATGTGAGAATGCTGTTCTTGGACTACAGTTCAGTAACGAACATCATAATTCCCTCCATTCCTGACGAGAAGCTCAGAGACCTCGGCCTTCACCCTGCCTTGTGCAGCCGGATCCTGGACTTCCTGTCAGATCGCCGGCAGGTGGCAAGACTTGGCTCCCTGACATCTGGCCCTCTGATCCTCAACATGTGCCCCTCAGGGTTGTGTCCTAAGCCCCCTCTGTACACCCTTGACTGTGTCTCCACCAACAGCTCCAATCTGCTAATTAAATTTGCTGACGATACGACACTGATTGGCCGAATCTCAATTAATAATGAGACAGCCTGCAGAGAAGTCATCACCCTGACACAGTGGTGTCAAGAAAACAGCTTCCCCCTCAATGTCGCAAAAACAAAGGAGATGATTGTGGACTACAGGAGGAATGGAGACCGGCTAACCCCTATTGACATGAATGGATCTGGGGTTGAGAGGGTAAACAAACTTTAAGCTCCTCGGCATCCTCATCACAGAGGATTTCACATGGTCTGTACACACCAGCTGTGTGGTGAAAAAGGCACAATAGCGTCTCTTTCACATTAGACGGTTGAAGAAGTTTGGTACGGGTCCTCAGATCCTAAGGACTTTCTACAGGTGCACAATTGAAAGCATCCTGACTGGCTGCATCACTGCCTGGTATGGGAACTTTATTTCCCTTATAACTCCTTTAATCTCAGGACCCTTAATAGCCCAGCGCTTCTGTAGATCTGAACTTCTCACTATTCTGGACATTCACAGAGACAGGTGTGTAAAACCCGAATCACACCAACCACAAATTGTTCCAGCTGCCACCGTCCGGGAAACGGTATCGCAGCATAAAAGCCTGAGCTAACATGTTCCGGGACAGGTTCGTCCACCAGGGCATCAGATTGATCAATTCAGAATCAGAATTAGGTTTATTATCATCGGCATGTGTTGTGAAATTTGTTAATTTGCAGTAGCAGTTCAATAAAATGCATAATATGGAAGAAGACGAAGAGTAATATAATAATAATAATAATAAAAAGAAGAAGAAGAAGAAGAAGAAGAAGAAGAGGAAGAAGAAGAAGAAGAAGAAGAAGAAGAAGAAGAAGATGATGATGATGATGATGATGATGATGATGATGATGATGATGATGATGATGATGATGAAGAAGAAGAAGAAGAAGTTTTTGAATGAATTTGACATCCAAGTCTCTTCAAATTCCCAAAGAAGTGTCGGCTTTGACTTGCGGTCTTTATAAATGCATCGATATGTTGGGATTATGTTAGGTTTTCAGAGATCTTGACAGCCAGGAACTTGAAACTGCTCACTCTCTCCACTTCTGATCCCTCTAGAAGGATTGGAATGTGTTCCTTATTGAAGTCCACAATCAGCTCTTTCGTCTTACTGATATTGAGTGTACGGCTATTGCTGCTACACCCACTCCACCAGTTGGCATATCTCGCCCTCTCGCCACACTCAGCCTTCCTCCGGGCAACGGTGTACACGTCTTCAATGTCCATTTAGGATTCGGATTGCAGAGGGGGTAAAGCTGCTTCTGAATCTGTGAGTGTGAGCCTTCAAACTTCAGTACCTCCTACCTGATAGTAACATTGAGAGAAGGGCATGTCCTGGGTGCTGAAGGTCTTTAATAATGGATGCTGCCTAATGGACGGTGTACCCCACAATATCACACACAGCACATAAAACAAAATATTGCCAGAAACTCCGGGTGTTGATCCGTGCGCTGAGATCATCTGCTTTTCGTATAGTGTACCTTGCATTGAAATATTCGCAACTCGGAACATTCGTCTCACCATGATCGTGCTTTTGATTCCGGACCCTGTCTGAGTCCATTACAAAATCCATCCTCTCAACCTCCCCACTATCAGTTCTGGCACTCTCGTTCCATTGCCCTACAACTCTTGTTAAAACCCTCGCGGATAGTACGAACAAGCCTTTCCACTTAGATATCAGTCCCTGCAGTTTAGGTGCAAACTCTCTCTTTTGTACGGGTCCCTCCTTCTCGGGAAAAGAGCCCAATAATGCAGAATTTTGAAGCTCTTCCTCCTACACCAACTCCTTAGACACGTATTAAACTATCCGATCTTTCTACTTAAGACGTCATTAGTGCCCAGCATGCGTAAACTTCATGAGATCACAATCATGGAGTGCCTGTCCATAAACCTACCACTTGACTTCACTTTTCAGAACCTCATCCCTCTACCTATCTATGTCATTGGTACCTGTATGGAGCACGGATTCTGGCCGATCACACTCCCACTTATAAAGTTCAGAAGAGTGAATCCCAGATGTCCTGGTTCCTGGCACCCAGGTGGCGACATACCATCCGGGAATCTCGATCTCGTTCTCAGAAAATCTAGAATTTCATGGTCAAAATCAAACGAACTAGTGCCGGCGATTTAAAATCTGTAAAAAGGTTGAGCTCATGCGAAGTGTTGCAGACGTAGATGGGAACGGACTGACAATGCCCTGCTCAGACACAAAGGCGAGCGCGCGCACACGCTTACACACACACACACACACACACACACACACACACACACACACACACACACACACACACACACACACACACACACACACACACACACACACACACACACACACACACACACACACACACACACACACACACACACCTGTACTTTCTTATCCGCGTCTCCACTCCATCTCCCCGTTGTGTTCTTAGACACCCAGTCACCACTGTGAGACTGCAGAGTTTGATGGCCATCGTTCATTATTGAAATTAATTTCCTGATTTATTGATTTGTTTCAGCCTTTTACTTTGCTACAAATCACAAAACCAAACAGGTGAGCTCTACCTGCAGTCTGTTTCTGAGCCACCAGAAATCTCTTTTACACACCAAACATTCCCTCGCCCTGTTACCCTCCCCCCTCTGACTCCGTCTTGCATTACATACACACACACACACACACACACACACACACACGCACGCACGCACGCACGCACGCACGCACGCACGCACACACACACACACACACACACACACACAGGTCAGGACACAGACAAATACCGCCCCCCCACACACACACACACACGCACGCACGCCGCGCGCGCACCCGTACACACATACAGACACATTGTAAGTTCGTTCTCATTAGCGGGACGAGATGGAGAGAGCTTTAAATACCTTGCTATTATCAATTCAGAGGATATGACCTTTCAGCAACACGGAGGGGCCAATGGCAGAAAACATCCACTGCTTAGGACGTTTGCACATATTCAGCAAATCCTGTCTGTTTCTGTGTAATTGTGTGCGTGGGTCTGTAAGCGTTTCCTCTGCGTTTGTCTCAGAGTCTGTGTGTTGGTATGTTTGCGTGAGTGTGCCCTTGTGTGCTTGTGTGTGCATGTGTGTGTGTGTGCGTCTGCGTGTGTCTGTAGAAGTCTGTGTGCGTTGGCGTCTGTCCGTGTGTGCGCATGTGTGTATGTCCCTTTGTGCGTCCATTTGTGCCTGATGTTGCTTGGGTGTGTGTGTGTGTGTGTGTGTGTGTGTGTCTGTGTGTGTGTGTGTGTGTGGTCTGACTACGTCTGTATGTATATGTACATGACCTTGTGTTTTTGCCTGTGTTTGTGTGTGTTTCTGAAAGTGACCAGTTGGCAGACAGCGCTTGGTGTTTTTCGGGACGGCGTGACTACTGGGAATCATTCAGGACACCGGAGGGATGTGTATACATTCTGGTTCGGGGATCGATACAGCATTGTATTGTTACTAAAGGATACAGCAAAATCATAGGTTTAATCCTGAAGTGGGGAGAACTCGGAGAGTCTCTATTAAACTGCATTGTATGGAATGAAAGAGTTAACATAAGAGGAGCGCTTGACGGCTCTTGGCCTGTACTGCCGTGTTTAGAAGATGTGGCGGGGAGGTGGGTGGTTGGGACACGTGGAAACCTATCGATTATTGAAAGAACACTGTTCAGTTCCCTCATCCTGAGAACCAGGGGAGTTTTGTCAAAGATATCAACGGAAAAGGAAAATATTCCCGCGCTTGTCTGTCCCGAAAAGCAAAATTGGGAGAGAGAAAATGGTCAGTCTTGCTCCAGACACGTTACAGCGGACAGATGCATCAGAACGAGATCGTTGCTTGGAGAACAGTAAACGACGAAAAAACAAATTTTCTTAAAGGACCCGGCTATGTTACTACTGAGTTGTCACCAATTCCTATTTGCGGAGGCATGGGAGATCATTCGTTAATGGAGGAGGGACTTAGAAGTTATTAAAACACACGCTGCTGAGGCTAATTAAATATTGAGCGACTCAGGCTTTTGGAGCAAGTTCTGAAATTGGGGGACAAATGCTCAAATGCATCCGTTTGTGAGAATAACATCTCATGCTGATCTAATCCTAATTTTATGTGCCCTAATAAAACTATTGCTAAGTGTACATCGAGTGAGAAGGTGAAAGGCTCAAATAATGAAAAGAAAACAGAGGATAATACTTTAATGAAACAGTAGAGACGATTGTCAGTATAAAGTGGGTGAACTTAGTTAGTAACTGTTAATACTATTTATAGTATGTAAGCGCTGCACATCTACTGGAGTTCTATGGCAGTCCTATGGGAGGTTAACTGAATGAGAGGAAAATAATGATCCCAAGATAAACACCTTTTGATCAAGAGGAGGGATATGTTGGCCACCAGAAACTAGGGTATGCAATTATGGGATCCGACGAATCAAAGTCGGGGGAATCAGACAAAGAAATTGTCTTTGTGACACACCATTTTGTGGACCCCGAACTGATTCTTGCTATGGGACAATCTAATCAGAGCAAGTGAACGAGGACACAAGGAACTTCAGGTAATGAACTGGTAAATCTGAGAGCATTCACAGACAAGTAGATATTTGTTATGTAAAGGACGTTAACTCTGAACTGATTCTTGCTCTGGGACAATCTAAACAGAGCAATTCAATGTGGACACAAGGAAGTTCAGGTTATGACCATTCTCGGATGAGTAGCTACTTGTTTAAAATGCCAGACCTACCAAAGAAGCAATCTGTAATGTCATAAGGCTCGGTCTGGCTTGCATCATCAATGGTTTGGATCAGTCAGAGTTGAAAGACTGAAATACACAAGGCTAAGGTGGGCAGAGAGATGAAACAATGTTGGTTGTAGCCCTTTACAATGATCAGTAAGAAAGTGACCCAGGTAGGTCTAGACAGATAGATAGATAGATAGATAGATAGATAGATAGATAGATAGATAGATAGATAGATAGATAGATAGATAGATAGATAGATAGATAGATAGATAGATAGATAGATAGATAGATAGATAGATAGATAGATAAATAGATACTTTATTCATCCCCATGGGGAAATTCAACATTTTTTCCAATGTCCCATACACTTATTGTAGCAAAACTAATTACATACAATACTTAACTCAGTAAAAATATGATATGCATCTAAAATCACCCTCTCAAAAAGCATTAATAATAGCTTTTAAAAAGTTCTTAAGTAGTTTACTTAAATACATTGAGTCCCAACCCCGGCACTTTAACCTATCTTACTCCTGGTGTTTGAATTGTAAAGCCGAATGGCATTGGGGAGTATTGATCTCTTCATCCTGTCTGAGGAGCATTGCATCGATAGCAAACTGTCGCTGAAAGTGCTTCTCTGTCTCTGGACGGTGCTATGTAGAGGATGTTCAGGGTTTTCCATAATTGACCGTAGCGTACTCAGCGCCCTTCGCTCTGCTACCGATGTTATACTCTCCAGTACTTTGCCCACGACAGAGCCCGCCTTCCTTACCAGCTTATTAAGACGTGAGGCGTCCCTCTTCTTAATGCTGCCTCCCCAACACGCCACCACAAAGAAGAGGGCGCTCTCCACAACTGACCTATAGAACATCTTCAGCACCTCACTACAAACATTGAATGACGCCAACCTTCTAAGGAAGTACAGTCGACTCTGTGCCTTCCTGCACAAGGCATCTGTGTTGGCAGTCCAGTCTAGCTTCTCGTCTAACTGTACTTCCAGATACTTGTAGGTCTTAACCTGCTCCACACATTCTCCATTAATGATCACTGGCTCCATATGAGGCCTAGATCTCCTAAAGTCCACCACCATCTCCTTGGTCTTGGTGATATTGAGACGCAGGTAGTTTGAGTTGCACCATATCACAAAGTCCTGTATCAGTTTCCTATACTCTTCCTCCTGTCCATTCCTGACACACCCCACTATGGCCGTGTCATCAGCGAACTTCTGCACATGGCAGGACTCCGAGTTATATTGGAAGTCTGATGTGTACAGGGTGAAAAGGACCGGAGAGAGCACGGTCCCCTGCGGCGCTCCTGTGCTGCTGACCACCGTGTCAGACCTACAGCCTCCCAACCGCACATACTGAGGTCTATCAGTCAAGTAGTCCACTATCCAATCCACCATGTGAGAGTCTACTTCCATCTCCGTTAGTTTGTGCCTTAAGATCTTGGTCTGGATGGTGTTAAAGGCACTAGAGAAGTCCAGGAATGTAATCTTCACATTGGTGACCTAGCGCCAATGGGATGGAGATCTATCAGCTTAATTGAAAAGGAACACGGGAAGAGTAGGGCAGATGCGTCTCCAGAAACCGGAGTTCAACCATCGTGGATCCGGAGGACCCCTTTGATCGGTGGAGATCAGGACCATGAGGAATGCCCAGCCTGCGTAGGATCCTTTCCCGGGTAATAGCTTCTCTCTTCAGAGACTGTTCAGGGAGGGTCAAGGATTCCACACAGGGAGATAGCTTGTGAAGCCACGTAATTTTTAGTAGAGGCAATAAAAGTTACTTCTCGGTGAATACTGATTCTCTGTGCCTCACTGATCATTATTATAAAAGAAGATTCTTGTAACAACACAGAACACAGAATACGTGGAGAACTGGAAAGGCAAATCTGAAAATACATGTGTGTGTGTGTGTGTGTGTGTGTGTGTGTGTGTGTGTGTGTGTGTGTGTGTGTGTGTGTGTGTGTGTGTGTTTGTGTGTGTGTGTGTGTGTGTGTGTGTGTCCGTGTGTGTCTGGGTTAATTTGTATGTATGAATGGGGGAGGGAGATACATCAGCAGCCATTCCACGTCATAAGTATTAGGATCCACACAACTGACTGTCCGCTTTGGTCCATTGTCTCTGCCTGATCCTGTCCGACTGAACTCGTGTCCGTGTACTGTGACTTCATTTTACCCCCCTCGGTCCAGTGCAATCCCGTTCACATCCAAGTCTCTTCACATGGTACCGATCTCTTCAACAACTTAAAATCCCTGGACACGATCGCTTCATTTCTGATCATGAATGCCAGTACCGAAACACTTCAACAACCCCCCCCCCCCACCCCGCTGCCACCCCACCAACCAAGCAGGTTTTAAAGCGGTCCGCTTTCTTCTCGACAACAGAACCAACCGGTTCCCCAAGAACTCCCCTTTTCAGAGTCACAGGACACGACTATTAAGAGACTCTTTTGCTCCTTTCACGCGTCCGGATCCCATGAGGATGGATACTGATAATCAGGACTGAAATCTATGGATGGTTGCTGTAAAACTCAGTCGGTCTCCTGAACCAATGGACAACAGTCGCACCGACACAACATGAGTTGGAGAGATGAGACAGATGGTGTTTGGAAAATTATCCACTTTGTTGGAAGAATGCCAGTCGCTATTTGCCACACTGAATACCATCATAATTTCCATAGTTAGCAGTTTCGCAATTAATTTCTTAAATTAACCACAATGATGTACCGTGGAGTTGCATTTGTGTGACGAAATCGGGTCAAAACTAATTTAAATATCTTAATTTTTAAATGTGTTGAACTCGGTCCCTGGGGAGTCGCAAAATGGTATTAAAACCCCAGGCATGTGCTGCCGCAGCACCTCATTCCGCGAGATCGCCTGTGGTACACGGGGACAAATCACGGGCCGGAGAGGATGCCTGCATTGTTGGATCGGTTCTTGAGTGTCTATAAAGTATCGAATGTGTTCATTGCCGTCATCGGAGTTCCTGGTGAGTGAGCGGAGCAATTCGTGTTTGTTATTTTGTCCGTTAACCGGTGTGAACTTTTTTTGGGGAGATTCTCACTTGGGGATCGTTATAGAAACACCCGCCAGTGATATGGAGTCTGCCAAATCAACATTCTGATTATTTTTCTTATTTAATGACAAACGAGACTAAACCTCTCTCTCTTCTCCAACTCACGGTCCGACTCCAATGTTGTTGTTGCATTTGTTGCAATTTTATCCAGAGTGATGTCAGGGCAGGCGACAGGAATGTGGGACTTGGAGAGTTATACATGGCGGTGCTGAGTGTTTCTGAGCGACGAATCCGAGTGAATCCTTGTTCCTTGACTGGCACCCTGTCCAGAGTTGTCCCAGGGCTGGGAGCAGGCAAATCTCCGAGAAGGTGTGACTAGGAAGTATTAATGGCACTTTGCCCATGTAGTGCCAGTGTTGGGGGACAGGCAAATCTCCGGGACGCTGTGACTGGGAGGGGTTTGCATTTTGGATTTCTCAGTCTCTGTGTCACTGATCAGATTGAACCCCTGGTTCTGTCTTTCAATTCTCCCTGTGGAACCTGTCACAATCGGATTCTATTGACTGTTTGTCAATAATTGGGTCTGATCTCCTGAACCTGAGTCCACGGATCTACTGACGTGGGTTGTCGAAATGAGCTGCGCTGTAGAAGTAATCCATTAACGGAGCCACTCAGCATCTAGTTAATATGTTGTCCCGGCTTTCCCTCAGAGACCCAAAGTAATCTGGGGCTGTATTTTGCCCTGAAGAAAGGCCTCGGCTGGATACTTTGAGTGTCTCTTCAATGTGGCGATTGTTGCTGAGTTCCCCGGGCATTTTGTGTGTGTTGTCTCCCTTTGGACCGTAAGACCGTAAGGAGCAGAAATAGTCCGTCTGTCGCATCGAGTCTGCTCCGCCGTTCAATCTTGGCTGATCCTTTTTTTTCTCCTCCTCAACCCCAGTTCCCAGCCATCCCCCCCCCCCTCGTTATACTGTTGCTATGTCCAATCAAGAACCTATTAATCTCTGCCTTAAATGCACCCAGCGACCTGTCCTCCACAACTGCCTGTGGCATCAAATTCCACAAATGTACTACCCTCTGGCTAAACAAATTTCTCCGCATCTCTGTTTTGAAATGCCGCTCGTCCATCCCGAGGACTTGTCCGAGACTCTGCCATGGAAAATATCTTTTCAAAATCTTTTCTGTCTCGAAAAGTTTAAATGAGATCCCACCCACCCCCTCTGATCCCCGCACACCGTTTCGGCTCCGTCAGCTGCAAATCGCTGACTGCAACCGGGGTGAACACTGATCGTTGTTGTTAATGCCGCTCTTGATTAACCCCCACGATTACCGACACATCGCCTATCTCCACAATGAAGAAGGCAGGTCAGGGACAGTGTGCCCCATGTTTGGTGTCGGATGAGCAGCCGTTCACCGCATCTAGTCTCCTGACCTCTGACTGAAGCCCGAACCTGTGTCCATTCCCGGAGAATGAGTTTAATAATGTCCGGTGTCTGCTCTCTTCTCTCCCCCTGCAGTGAATTTAGCGGCGATTGTGATCCTGTCCCGGGGAAAGTGCGGCCTCTCTACCTGCACCACTCGCTACCTGGTGGCCATGGCAGCGGGGGATCTGCTGACCGTAGTCATAGAGGTCCTTATGCGTCAAGTCTTAGATTATTACTTTCCGTGGAATTTTCTGAGGATCACCCTTGTGTGCAGGGTTATGGAGGTACTGAGGCTCACAGCCACATACTGTTCTGTCTGGTTCACCGTCACTTTAACTTTTGATCGCTTTGTCGCCATCTGCTGTCAGAAGCTGAAAACAAAATATTGCACCGGGAAAACTGCGGCTGTGGTTCTCACAACAACCGGCGTGCTGTCCTTTCTGAAAAACGTTCCGCGCTATTTTCTCTGGGAACCCAGCCAGATAATCAACAATGTACCGTGGCTTTGTATAATCACGGCCAACACTTCCACTGACATCGGCTGGATATTATATGACTGGCTCGACATCGTTTTAACTCCGTTCATCCCTTTCGCTGTGATTCTGCTGCTCAACGCTCTGACTGTCAGGCACATTGTTGTGGCCAGTCGTGTCCGTAAGGGGCTGAGGGGTCAGAGCAAGGGGGAGAACAACAGGGACCCCGAGATGGAGAACCGGAGGAGGTCTGCGGTTTTACTGTTCACTCTCTCCGGCAGCTTCATCCTCCTGTGGATGACGCTGGTTGTAAACTTCATGTATTATGAGATCACAGGAATAGGATTCATATATTTCAATGATTCTGAATGGATCTTTCACTTTGTCGGAGCTTTGCTGAAGAATTTCAGCTGCTGCACGAACACGTTTATTTACGTGGCCACTCAGTCGAAATTCAGGGAGCAGTTGATCAGCGCGGTGAAATATCCGTTCACCTCGGTGATTCAGTTCATTACTCAAGCCGCGCACTGAGCGGAGTCTGGAGGCGGCAGCAGTGTCTGCAGTCCGGCCCCAGATGCTCACATTCACCACCTGATCTCTTGTGTTCTATTTCCGGGAGGAGTGTCCCATGGACCGGCAGTTCCTAGACATTAGGAGCAGCAGGGGTGTGGACCAGAAGAGGATGGAGGAACGTGCAGCGTGATGGAGGGAGAGAGGGATGTGGGTGGGAGTGGGAGTCGTGAGACAGTGGCTGAGCGAGTGGGCAAGCAAGAGCGGTCTTGCGTGGGCTTGAGGTGATTGTGAAAACGAGCGGGATTGTGTGGATGTGTGTGTGTGTGTGTGTGTGTGTGTGTGTGTGTGTGTGTGTGTGTGTGTGTGTGTGTGTGTGTGTGTGTGTGTGTGTGTGTGTGTGTGTGTGTCTAAGAGAGAGTCAATTGTGGTCAAGTGTAAAGTATACAGAAACGATTTGATGCCAGGAAGTTTGGTGGTGGAGCTGTGTTATAGAGTTTTTCCAGCCCGGATTCTTATTCTCCTTCAGGAGTGACCTGCCTTGACTGTAATTTCTACCCACCGTCAATGAGGGTTTGGAGATGGGGAAGGCGGACAATTCACATGCATTTTCGTAGTTTTGCAGTCGGGACATAGTGCACAGTGTGGTTCTAGTGTTGGGTCTGAATTTTCGGATGAGTGTGTAGTCAACCCAGGCCCTTAGAATGTTGCGAGCAAAACATGTCCGTGACGTTTCAGTTTATTACAAAAGTCGGACCAAAACCAGTCACTCCACACTTTCGTCAATAGGTCAGGCAACGCCTCGTTAAGTGAACACAACAATTCTCTGCTGGAGTTTGTGAATGATGTGGAGCATTTCCTCTTACGTACAGCTTCCATCATTTGCCTCAGTTTACATTGCCCCACAAATGTTTCGTGACTTGAGGACTTGTTGTGACGGAGGGGACAATCATTGTTGCACCACGCTTCTATGTGGGATCAGAGCACAGTCACTATCCAGTCTCCTCCTGACTCGAGTCCTTCTGTCCCGGTAACAAAAGTCCCGAATCCTTACCGCGCCTGTCTGGGTTAATTCCATCCTTTCTGAGGCGGGCGACCAGAGATTCACACGTTCTCCAGCTGTGGTCCCACCAAACCAGAAAGGGACAGAACGGGAACAGGCTTTGCCGATCACTGCGTGTTCTGAACCAATTGAACTGGTAATTTCATCCCGAGCTGAACCAATCCCGTCTGCCGTCACAAGGCCCACATCTCTGCATTTTCCTTATATTCCTGTGGATTCTAATATCCTCCATTGCCCCTGCCTTCACTATCGTATGTGTGTGTGAATAAGAGAGAGCGAAATGTAGTTAAAGTGAAAGAGTATCGAAAATATTAACGAGGATGTTGGTAGGAGGAGGGGAACTGTCCTTGGCCAGGCTGGGGTTTGATGGCCCATCTCGAGGGACCTGCCGTGATCCGGATTTTCATAGTTTTGCAATCGGCAGAATGTGCACCGTGCGACTGTAGTGGCCAGGGCCCGAATTCTGGGATGAATGCACAGTTTGTATAGCTCGTAGGATTTTGTGAATAAAACGAGTCCGAGTTGTTTGATGTGTTTAACCAGAGCCGCAGCCTTTTGATTCCGTTACCGCGAAACCAAATGCAGTCACCCTATACTCCCTGCGCTTTATCAGGGCCCACTTCGGAAAGCGATCACAATTCAATGACAGAGTTTGTGAATAATGTCGAACACTTCCTCTTACAAACAGCTTGTGTCATTTGCCCCACATTACATTTCACTGCAAATGTTTCATGACACCTTGGCTTCTAGCGGGAGAGGCTAAAATCGTTTTCATAACGCTGAGATTTGGGATCGGCGCACAGTCACTATCCAGTCTCCTCCTGACTCCAGCCTCCGCTCCCAGTAACAAAAGTCCTGAATCCTTACTGGGTCTGTCTAGGTTAATTACGTCCTTTCTGAGGCGGACGACCAGAGATTCACACGGTGCTCCAGCTGTGGACTGACCAAACCAGAAAGGGACAGAACAGGAACAGGCCATTCTGCTCACTACGTTGTTCTGAACCAATTGAACTGTTAATTTAATGCTTAGCTGAACCAATCCCGTCTGCCCACAGAAGTTCCTGTTCCCTCCATTCCCCCAATATTGATGTGGATTCAAATACCCTCCATCGCCTCTGCCTCCACCATCGCTACTGCTATTCTTGCCAGACACCAACCACTACGAGTATGAAAAGAAAGATTTGCAACGGACATCTCATGAAAACATTATGGGTTAGGTTTGAAGTTACTGTGATATATGGGTTGATTTTTTTTTCCAGCAGCAGTCTCGAGAAAATATCCAAAACGACACTAAATTAAGAACAAACAAATAAATATGAAATTAGGAGAGCCAGAAGGGTCCATAAGAAGGCCTTCGCGGGCAGGATTATGGAAAACCACAAGGCATTCTACAAGTATGTGAAGAGCAAGAACATAAGACGTGAAAGAATAGGCCCTATTAAGTGTGACAGTGGGAAAGTGTGTATAGAACCGGAGGAAATAGCAGAAGTACTTTTGAAAATTTTACTTCAGTATTCACTATGGAAATCTTGATGATTGCAGTGATGTCTTGTAGCAAACTGAAAAGCTTGAGAATGCAGAGATTAAGAAACAGAATGTGCTGGGGCTTTTAGAAAGCATCAAGTTGGATAGGTCGCCGTGGTCGGATGAGATATACCACAGGCTACAATGGGAGGTGAGGGAGGAGATGCTGAGCCTCTGGCGATGATTTTTGCATCATCAATGGGGACGGGAGAGGTTCCGGAGGATTGAATGGTTGCGGATGTTGTTCCTTTATTCAAGAAAAGGAGTAGAGTTAGCCCAGGAAATTATTGACCAGTGAGTTTTACCTCCGAGGTTGGTAAGTTGATGAAGAAGATCCTGAGAGGCAGGATTTATGGGCATTTGGTGAGGTATAATATGATTAGGAACAGTCAGCACGGCTTTGTCAAGGAGAACACGCGACTTACGAGACTGATTAATTTTTTTCAGGATGTGACTAACCAAATTGATGAAGGCAGAGCAGTAGATGTAGTGTATATGGATTTCAGGAAGGCGTTTGATATGGCATACAATACAAGGCTTACTTGGAAAGTAAGGAGGCATGAGTTCCAAAGGGACATCGCTGTTTGGATCCAGAACAGGATTGCCCACGGAAGGCAAAGAGTGCTTGTAGAGGGGTCATATTCTGCTTGGAGGCCGGTGACCAGTGGTGTGCCTCAGGGATCTGTTCTGGGACACTACTCTTCGTGATTTTCATAAAGGACCTGGATAAGGAAGTGGAGGGATAGGATAGTAAGTTTGCTGATGCCACAAAGGTTGGAGGTGCTGTGGGTAGTGTGGAGGGCTGTCAGAAGTTGCAGAGGGACATTGATAGGATGCAAAACTGAGCTGAGAAGTGGCAGATGGAGTTCAACCCAGATAAGTGTGAGATAATTCATTTTGCTAGGTCAGGAATGATGGCAGATCATAGTATTAATGGTAGGACTCTTGGCAGTGTGGAGGATCAGATGGATATTGGGTCCGAGTCCAGAGGACGCTCAAAGCAGCTGCGCAGGTTGATCTGTGGTTAAGAAGGCGTACAGTGTATTGGCCTTCATCAATCGTTGAATTAAATTTAGGAGCCTACAGGTAATGTTGCAGCTATATAGGAGCCTGGTCACACTCCACCTGGAGTACTGTGTTCAGTTCTGGTCGCTTCACTACAGGAAGGATGTGGAAGCCAAAGAAAGGATGCAGAGAAGATTTACAAGGATGTTGTACGGATTGGGGAGCATGCCTTATGAGAATAGATTGAGTGAACTCGGCCTTTTCTCCTTGGACCAACGGAGGATTAGATGTGACCTAATAGAGGTATTTGAGATTATGAGAGGCATTGATAGTGTGGATAGTCAGAAGCTTTTTCCTAGGGCTGTAATGGTTGCCACAAGAGGGCACAGGTTTAAGGTGCTGGGCAGTAGGTACAAAAGAGATGTCAGTAGTAAGTTTTTCACTCCGAGAGTGGTGAGTGCGTGGAATGGGCTGCGGGCAACGTTGTGGAAGCAGATACGATAGGGTCTTTTAAAAGACTTTTGGATAGATACATGGAGCTTAGAAAATTGGAGTGCTATAGGTAAGCCTAGAAATTCTAAGGTAGGGACATTTTCGGCACAACTTTGTGGGCAGAATGGCCTGTATTGTGCTGTAGGTTTTCTGTGTGTCTATCTTTCTATGTTTCTAAGTTTCTAATAAATCATGCGAAAACAACTCCCTGCGTTTGACTCATCTCCGCTGGGACAGGAATTGGCTTGACTGTACCTCCGTTGCTTTGAACATGTGCTGGAGTGTCCTTTCCCCGCTGTCAGAGTGTATGTCCAAACCTTCACTACCGTGCAGGCATACAAACTTCTTTTGAATTTGTCTAAGTACAAGGGCACCAAGGAGGACGTGTCAAGTATCTTAAAGAGCATCAAGCGGGTTATGTTTCCAGCGCCTTGACGGGATTGACTGCACATTATTGAGAGGGAGGACATGGATATACTGCGGATTTGACCAATATATTTGGGTTCTCATTTTCCTCAGGTAAGAGCCAAAAGAGCCAATAATAAATATTATTGTTAATTTAGAAGCGGGATGGATACTCCTGAAAAACATAGACCCACCTCATGTCAAGGGTAGGTACGTTACTAGAGAGGAATGTTTGGGAGAGGATGCAGAGGTACACGCAAATAGACAGACCCTCTCCCCCCTCCAGTCAGTGCCGACCTGCATTCTGGCCGAGTACCATAGACCGGTACCGGCACAACAGCCTGATACACTCTTTCCCGTCATGCACCTGTCCAGATGGTCAGACGAATAAAGGAGATGGAAGCCGTCCTGAGAGACCCACCCTCCTCCCCACTTCACAAATAGGAACGGCATCCCGATCAACGAGCCCCAACCGCCTCGCCACGCATACAACCGAACAAAAACATCGAGCCCAAACCCCGCTTCCCCCGCGATAAACGAGCAGTAACGTCGATCGCAAAGCAGCCATCTGCTCGCAAAACGAGAGGGAAAGCAATAGGTGAAAAACACAAAATATAAAAAAAATTATAAACGTGTGCAAGTCCATAGTGCATGAACGCAATGGTGCAATGCATAACGAAGAAACACGGTAGCACCTTCCTTCGTCAATGAAACGAGAAGCCTACGGGCCTGCCGCAAAGAGACTCACAGCGACAGGCGTGACGGACTCGTGTAACTGGACACCATTAAATGGAAGGCACCGGCACTCACTGACCACAGTTCAGATAACAATTAGCAAACACAAGTTCTAGAGCAACCGAGTAGCCCAGCGCTCTCCGACACGTGGCCACAGGCTCAGGAAAGGGAGGTGGCGCCGTTTCCACGGCCAGATCTACCGGGATCTTATTGCATGGCCGAGCAGGCTCGACCAGCCACGTGAACGACTCCTGCACCTGTTATTTTTTTACGTCAATATGTAAGAAAGAGAGAGGTCGGGTAGAAAGAGAGGAATAGGGAGCGAGGATAGAGATAGAAAGGAAGGGAGAGATGTTCGGAAGTGACGGAAACAGGGGAAAAAGGAAAAAGAATTAGCTGCCTGGACAGCAGAGAAGACTCTGCAGATTAATACTGCCAAACCCCTCAACATTAAAACATCCCACCCTGTTTATTAGCACACTGTCTAACATCTGTGATTGATAAGCTCCAGTATCACTAAGTATTTTTACTGGCACAGGAGTGGATCCCTCTTTCAAGGATACAAGTCCTTCAGTTGTAAAATGACCATATCCCCTTTTAACTTGGTCAGACTCTGACAAAGCTTCATTTGTACTGATCGAACCCTATGGATTTACTTGTGTTTCAGTATGTTGCACATGTTATGAGTGATGAATAGATCTGATGGACAATGGGGTGCAGAGCTCACCATTCCCCTCCTGAGAAACACGAACTATTACTGTTGCTATGTTGACCATGAGAAAAAGAGACGGAAAAACAAGAAAGATCATCGGCGACAGATAAGAGAGAGGGGGAAATTGCTGATTGACCGTATTGTGACTCCTTTTTGAATTATTTACTGGGTCGCTGCAAGGACAATAGTTTGCTCATAAACATTCCTCAGTGGACTGAAGGAGTGGCCTTATTTGATGGACACAGTCATTCAGGATTGATGGATAGCTGAGTCCCCGTGAGTAGGGATAAAAGACAGGTCTGGAGACACACCCTTCAGGCACGCCAGTGGACACTGATTGAGTGTTGGAACCCACAAGAAAGGTGGGGGCTTCGAAGACCAAACCAGGAGGTCGGTCATTAAGGCTATCAGTGTAAAAGCAGGGCCGGTGGGGATTAGCGTGTGCGTCCACTCATGCCAGAGTGACGAGTCCACCACAGAGGAACAGTCTAGCAGAAGGACGGAGAGGTCATAACTGAATGACCACACCGATACGACGGATTAAGAAAGCAAAGGAAGGTTTGCCTGACTGTAGCTGTTACATCTCTCTCTCTCTCTCTCTCTCTGTCTCTCTCTCTCTCTCTCTCTCTCTCTCTCTCTCTCTCTCTCTCTCTCTCTCTCTCTCGCTCCAACGATTACAATACAACAACTATAACTACATCAGTACTCATGAACTGAACTGAACTTTATACTTTTCTATGACAATTTATTTACCCCTAGACATCGACAGATCTTGGTTATTATTGATTATTATTATTCCTACACTTTTAGGTTTATTACTGCTAACTGGTTTTATATGTATATTTGCATTATTGATATGGTTTTGCTTATTTTTATTAATAAACACCTTTAGTATAGTACCAACAGACTCCAACGAATACTTCTTTCTCTGCTGGTTAGACACCCAATTTCGGGGTACGTAACAAATTATGGCATCTAGGATTGCTTCCTTCTCCTTCGTTTTCAATCGGAGACAGTTAGCTATTACGTGACCAGTTTTCTTACAATGATTACAAATGGGAACAAACTGTCTTTCCTGCACATGTTTTCGTTCATCTTTACCTTTCTCACTAACTTCTGATTTAAATTCTGGTTTACCTTGAACCTCTGTGCTATTTTTCCTTTTAAAAGTTCTAACCTGAGGAAATTTATTTTTGTGGATTATAGCATACTCATCAGCTAATTTAGCAGACTCTTGCAATGTAGCAGTGTCTCTCTCATTTAAGTATGCTCTTACTTCAACAGGGACGTTCCTTTTTAATTTCCTCCATTAAAATCAACTCTTTCAATTTATTATAGTCCCCATTTACATTTTTAGAGGAAACCCATTCTCAAAACACACATCTTTATCGTAATCAAATTCCACGTAAGTTTTTTTTTCACAGATTTCTTCATATTTCTCTAAATTCTTCCGGAACCAGTTTATACGCCTTCAGTATAGCTGCTTCTCAGTATTATAATCAGCTGGCTGCTCAGCAGTTAAAGCTGTATAAACCAGTTGTGTTTTAGGTTTTATTACACTTTGTAACATCACTGGCCATTTCTCCTTCAGCCACTCTGAAATCAGAGCAACGGTTTCAAAATGTTTAAAAATATTTCTCTAATTCTGTTTCACTAAAAATGGAGGAACCAATTTAATTTCCTGACTAACAACAAGCGTTTTCCTAGAAACAGAGGACTGATCACCAGACCTTACTTCCGCCATCGCAAGTTCAAGTTCCCTCTTATTTTCAGCTTCTATCGTACATCGCTCCAAGTCCGCTTTACATTGTTCTAACTTCATTTGGTCGATTAGTAACTGCATCTCTAGATTACTTATTGGAAACATATCTCGAACCGCTTCATCAAAATCACCCGACTCCGTATAGTGTGACGCGATTTTTCTCTGAATTACAGGCTTTGTTGTAGTCTTTAAAATACCTTCAAGTTCCAAACTGCTAGCAATCTCAGATACATCACTCTTTTTCACTTTTGCTAATAAATCCGGGTCTGGTTATACCAGAAAGTCCTCAATATTCGTTGTTGCCGAATGCCATCCACAAACCAATCACACAGATAAATCGGGTATTTCCCCTTTCAAAACAGACTGATAGTTAAACATGCATTTAAGCACAAACACGGTACATATCCGGACGAGCCCCCGGTTGTTACGATATAACAACAATGAATATAAAATTGAACAGGTTTCTTTATAAACCAATACAACTTTTATTAAACACTGTGCAAAAAAATGAGAAGTAAACAAACGACTAAGGAAGTTAACTGCTTTCTGGCAACTCGAACAGTTCTTAAAGCGATAAATGTGAACACAGTTCTTAAAAGTGGTAAAAGCGAAAGTCCATAGATTTACACAGTCAATTAGGAGAGACTTTCCTGAAGTAACGAATTCCTCGACGACGTGACGTTACTGCTGATTCTAGTCGAAATATGCTTTGCTCGAACGATTTGTGATGAAGGAAATAAAACCGGCTTAAAGGAACTGACCTTTTCACTTGGCGAAATGCTGCGTCCAACCCTTTCTGCTTTCACAATGTAGGGGCTATCTCGGATGCAGGTTACTGCCTTCTGAACGAGGATTAAATAAGTCGATCCTGTATTGCCACCGACGAATCCAACATTACTCGCTCATTTGGGTTTCCGTTCCTCGGCAAATCTTCACTCTCCAATTCATAGACTTCAAAATTAAATCGAAGATACATCAAACATAACTGGCAGTGATTTTCAAAACTGCCAGCACAACGACAATGTACCTTACAGTAAGAATCAAAACTCCACTTTAAAACAAAACTGCGTCATGAAACGAAGTACGCAGCATAACGGAGTAAGGGACGACTTAAACGACGTCCCAACAAAAACTCCTACGTCAGGAGGCTTTCCCCGTTTAATAGCTGTTGAAAATTAGCCATAACATGACCTCTCACTGGCGGGAAAATACATCACTCCTCCATCACAAGACGATTGCATCACGTTCACCAGATACTCTATTTCATCATGGTCATGTTGCAGTCACATGACACCCTGGGGTATGTAACATCTCCCTCCAAGAAATAAATTTGGTTGATCATGAGCCAAATTTTAACAATTAACTATTTACAAACAAGTACAAATGTGTAAAATTTACAACATACAGAATATACCGCACCTATTGCATTGTAATACAGAACCTTACAAATTACGAGTCAGCAGGGGTGTTACAAATATTAAAACATCTCCCCAAGTACATTACATTGTACATCAACGTCTCGATAGACAATCAGCAATCACATTATCTTTGCCTTTAATATGAGTTATCAAAATATTATACCCCTGTAATATCAAACCTTTTTTGCTAAATTGGAGTCTGATGTATTTCCTTAACCAAACTCGGTCCTACAACATAACTAAGGTAAGTCACAGTGGTACGACGGAATTCACTTTTAGCTAGGTTAACAGTTAAGTTACCTCCTGAAAGCCTTTCAGATAGTATGTGCTTCCCAAGTATTATTTCCTGTAATTAAATAGTCAATATAGGCAGCTGTATTTTTTTTATCCCTGAATCACAGAATTAATTATCTGCTGGAAAGTACCTGGGGCATTCTTCATCCCAACTGGAAAAACATTATATTCATATAACCCAGATGGGGTTACAAATGCACGAATCTCTCTACCTTTATCCATCAATGGAGCACGCCAATACCCTTTCAACAAATCAAACTTTGTAAGAAACTTTACTTTTCCAACTTCCTCAGCACAATCATCCACTCTAGGGATGGAATACGCATCTGTTTTCATTACTGCATTCACCTTGCTGCAGTCAGTCCAAAACCGAATACTATCGTCTAAATTAGGCCCCATAACACAAGGTGAACTCCAATTTGAATTAAAAGGTCTAATAATATTATTCTCTAGCATATACTCAGTTTCTTTCTCAGCAAGCTCACATTTTACATGTTCATTTTATATGCCTGTTGCTTTTTGGGTTTGGCATCACCAACATCTATATGATGTGAAACTATTGTGGTTGTTCTAGGAAAGTAAGGAAATAAATCCTTATATTTCAAAAAAATAATTGTTTCATTTTCTGCTTCTGCTTTGGCTGTAAATGAGCTAATTATTCATCAATATTTTCCAGATTGGTTGAGTTTGGTAATCTGGCAGATACAATGTTGGGTTTAGAATTAGTTTCAGATGAATCATCCATCATTTTCCTAGTGAGATCAGACTCAGTATTATAGACCACAGCAGTCATAGAAGCAGACTGGTGCTGATAATATGGTTTAATCATATTCATATGGCCTAGATGTGTTGGCCTTCTTCGATTTGAAGTTTTTAATCCACATTATTAACTTTAGACTTAATTTCATAAGGACCAGGAAATTTAGCATTTAAAGGATTCGTCTGTGCCGGGAAAAGAACCAGCACCTTATCTCCAGGTTTAAATGGTCTCATCATAGCTTCTCTATCATACCAGGTTTTCATTTTGACCTAAGCCTATTTTAAATTTTCCCTGGTTAATCTACAAACTTTATGTAATCTGTCCTTAAATTTTAAAACATAACCCAATAAATTAGTGTGTAACTCTTTATTAGTCCATTGTTCTTTTAATAAGGCCAAAGGTGCTCTAACTCTATCCCCAAATACAAGTTCAAATGGACTAAAAGCTAAAAATCCCTGGACTGACTCCCGTACTGCAAATGTAAGTGTATGCCCTCATCCCACTCACTTCCATTTTCTGCACAATACGTCCTAATCATAGTCCTGAGGAAAGATTAAAACCTCTCCAAGCTCCTTGCAAATCTGGATGGTATGTAGACGAGTTAATCTGCTTAGCTCCCAGTTAATACACTATCTGTCGAAACAATCCTAACTTAAAATTACTACATTGTTCAGTTTCTATTTAATCTGGCAACCCAAAATAAGTAAAGAATTTTATAAGAGCCTTTGTTACAGTTTTAGTCGTAAAAATTCTAAGTGGTACTGCCTATGGGAACCAAGACGCAGTGCACATGACAGTCAGCAAATATTGATGGCCAGTTTCTGTTTCTGTAATGGGCCTACACAATCTATACTACGTTTGCAATTTGGAAAATGGTTCGCCAATTGCGGGAAAAAGTTGCAGTGGGCCCACTGGAATAACATAATTAGGTTTACCCTCAAATTGGCAAGTATGACACGTTCTGCAAAATGTCGCCACATCCCTTCGCAATGCAGGCCCGTAAAATGTTTATAAACCTTGATCACAGTTTTCTTCACGCCCTGATACCCACCCAAAGGCGCAATATGGGATAATGTTAAAATCTCATTTCGATAAACTTTAGGAACAACTACCTGGTGAACAACTTTCCATTCATCATTTGCAGGAATTGTTGGCGATCTCCACTTCCTCATTAAACCTTCTTTCTCAAAATAATATCCTACTGGCACCTCAACTTCACTATCCGGAAGAGCTTGTTCCTTTACATTTGATAATCTCAGGGTCTCTACTCTGCTCTGCTATCATCTCCTTCCGAGACAGAGACAAATCTGCAGGGTTATACTCACTCAAAGAATCTTTTACAAACAATGCTAGTAAGAAAGTTTCTGACACATCCTCAAAATTCGAAACGCGAGTCATGGGTAACAACCCCATTCTACACATCAAGCTTTTTAGCCATAGCTCGAGTTACAACAAAGGAGGAATCTGTGTTAGAATCCATCCGTGGTTCCTCTGACTTTATTGTCAAATGCACTTCAGCAAAAACCCGTCCATTTGCCAAGTCATTTCCTAAGAATAAAGAAACATCTTTCACGGGGAAGCCAGGTTGTAGTGCTACTTTAACAAGTCCTATAACTAATCCTGACGTTAAATTTACTCTATGCAAATGTACAGGCATAAGGACACTCCCGACACCTCATATATAGTGCACCTCCCCAGTGTGAGACTCACCATTAAACTTTAACACACTGTCTAACATCAGTGATTGAGAAGCTCCAGTATCGCTGAGGACTTTGACTGGCACCGGAGTGGATCCCTCTTTCAAGGATTCAAGTCCTTCAAATCACAAGACACTTACCTCACGCTCAACAGATACTCAATTACATCATTGTCATGTGACAATCACAAACTACCCACCGGGTATGTAACCCACTAAATTGAAAAGTTGATTCAATGGTGGATTTGGAAGGCCTGCACTGTGATATGTCCATGTTTACAGAGAGGACAAACGTTTTTCCGTTGGATTACTACGTTGGGAATGCAAGTTTCCCAACTTTGGAAAGGAAATACAATTGGTTATTTAAACAGTGAGGGATTCCAGCGCGATTTTGCTCGGAGGAAAGTGTTAGGGCTTTATGATTCACAAAAGGTGCAACTGCTTATGGGAAGGCAAATGGAACAGGGAGATTATGCGGCATATTTTCAGGGTAGTGCCGAGGCAACAGCCGGAGTACCGTATGCGGTTTTGCCCTCTCTATTTGAGGAAAGATCATACACAGAACAGGCCCTTACGCCCACGATGTGCTGACCACTTATCATCCCAGTTTTGCACTCTATCAATGTCCAGCTGGAAGCTCTGACAGCCCTCCACACTATCCACAACACCTCCAAACTTTGTGTCATCAGCAAACTTACTAACCCATCCCTCCACTTCCTCATCCAGGTCATTTATTCGAATCACAAAGACTAGGGGTCCCAGAACAGATCCCTGAGCTACACCACTGGTGAACAACCTGCATGTAGAACATGATCCGTCTACAACCACACTTTGCCTTCAGTGGGCAAGCCAGTTCTGGATTCACAAAGCAAGGTCCCCTTGGATCCCATGCCACCGTATTTCTCAATAAGCCTTACGTGGTGTACTTTATCAAACGCCTTGCTGAAATGCGTGTACACTACATCTAGTGCTCAACCTTCATCAATACCCTTAGTCATATCCTGAAAAAATTCATTCAGGCTCGCAAAACACGACCTGCCTTTGACAAAGCCATGTTGACAATTCCTAATCATATTATGCTTCTGCAAATGTTCATAAGTCCTGTCTCTCAGGATTTTCTCCATCAACTTACCCAATCACTGAAGTAAGAATCTTGTGGGCTATAATTTCCTGGGCTATCCTTACTGCCTTTACTGAGAAATGGAACATCATCCGCAACCCTACAATTCTCTGGATCCTCTCATATCGCCATTGATGATGCAAAGATCCTTACCAGAGGCTCAAGTAATTTCTTCCCTCGACTCCCACATTAGCCTGGGACACACCTCGTCCGGTCTCACAAACTTATCCAACTTTATACTTTCTAAAAGCTCCAACATATCCTCTTTCTTAATGTCCCTATGCTCAAGCTTTTCAATCCGTTGTAAGTCATCCCTACAATCTGATTTATCAGATTTAATGACAAACGGAACTTAACCCCTGTCTCTCCTCTAACTCACGGTATCGACTCGAACGTTGCTCTTGCATTTGATGGAATTTTATGCAGAGTGATACCAATGCTGGGGACAGGCAGCTCTCCGGGAATGTGAGACTAGGAATGTTATACATTGTGGTGTTGGCTGTCTCTGAGTTATTGACCGGAGTGAATACTTGGTCTTAAATTAAACACTGTCCGTGTTGTCCCAGTGTTGGGAGCCGGGAAGCTGAGACTGGGATGTTTTAATGGCACCTTGTCCATGTTGTCCCAGTGCTGAGGACAGGCAACTCTCCAGGAAGCAGAGACTAGGAGTCTTTCAGTGGCACCGCCTCCATGTTGTCCCAGTCTTGGGGACGGGCAGCACTCCGGGACGGTGTGACTCGGAGCGATTTCCAGAGACTGAAATCAGTCATTGTGTTTCTAATCAGATTGAACCCTTGCTCCTGTGTTTCACTTCTCCCTGTGGAACCTGTCACAGTCGCATTCTATTGCCTGTTTGTCAATAATTGGGTCCGATCTCCTGAACCTGAGTCCACGGATCTACTGACGTGGGTTGTCAGGATGAGCTGCACTGCAGAAGTAATCCATTAACGGAGCCACTCGGCATCTGGTTACTATGTTGTCCCGGCTTTCCCTCAGCGACCCGACCCAGCACGGTGCACCATTCGGCCCTGGCGAAAGTTTTTGAGTGTCAGTTCAATATCGCGAAAACTGTTGAGTTCTGTGTTCCGGCCCCGGCAGGTCCCTGGAAATCAGTGAAAACGGCACAATCAGCGACAAGATTCGCGTTCAGTACCGATCGTTGCTGTTCGTGAAGCTCGTGTTAAACCCCGACAATTATCGTCACATGCCTGATCTCCACATTGAAGAAGGCAGGTCAGAGACAGTGTGAGCCATGATTGGTGTCGGATGAGCAGCCGTTCAGTGCATCTATTCTCCTGACCTCTGTCTGAAACCCGAACCTGTGCCCATTCCCGGAGAACGTGTTTAATAATGTCCGGTGTCTGTTCCCTTCTCTCTCCCTGCAGTGAATTTAGTGGCGATTGTGATCCTGTCCCGGGGAAAGTGCGGCCTCTCTACCTGCACCACTCGCTACCTGGTGGCCATGGCAGCGGGGGATCTGCTGACCGTAGTCATAGAGGTCCTTGTGCGTCATGTCTTAGATTATTATTTTCGATGGAATTTTCTGAGGACTACACCTGCCTGCAGGGTTGTCGAGGTACTGAGGCTCACAGCCACATACTGCTCTGTCTGGTTCACCGTCACCTTCACTTTCGATCGGTTTGTCGCCATCTGCTGTCAGAAGCTGAAAACAAAATATTGCACCGGGAAAACTGCGGCTGTGGTTCTCACAACAACCGGCGTGCTGTCTTTTCTGAAAAACGTTCCCCGCTACTTTCTCTGGGAACCCAGACAGATAATTAACAATGTACCGTGGTTCTGTAAACTCACCGCCAGCACTTCCACTGACCTCGGATGGGTAGTAAATCGTTGGCTCGATATAGTTTTAAATCCATTCATCCCTTTCGTTGTGATTCTGCTGCTCAACGCTCTGACGGTCAGGCACATTGTTGTGGCCAGTCGTGTACGTAAGGGGCTGAGGGGACAGAGCAAGGCGGAGAACAGCAGGGACCCGGAGATGGAGAGCCGGAAGAGGTCGGTGATTTTACTCTTCACCCTCTCCGGCAGCTTCATCCTGCTGTGGGTGACGTGGGTGTTAAATTTCATGTATTATGAGATCAAACGATTACGATTCATGTATTTCAATGATTCTGAATGGGTCTTTCACCTCGTCGGAGCCTTGCTGAAGAATTTCAGCTGCTGCACGAACACATTTATTTACGCGGTCACTCAGTCGAAATTCAGGGAGCAGATGATCAGCGCGGTGAACTATCCGTTCACCTCTGTGCTTCAGTTCTTTACTCAAGCCGCGCACTGAGCGGAGTCGAGAGGGCGGTAGCAGTGTCTCCAGTTCGGGTCCCAAATGCTCACATTCACCGCCTGATCTCTCATGTGTTATTTCCGGTAGGAGTGTCTCATTGACCGGCAGCTGCTGGACATTAGGAGCAGCAGGGATGTGGACCAGAAGCGGAAGGAACAGAACGGGAACAGGCCTTTCAGATCACAGCGTGTCGTGAACCGATTGAACTGGTAATTTCATGCCGAGCTGAACCATTCCCGTCTGCCCACAAAAGTTCCACATCCCTGCATTTTCTTTATATTCCTGCGGATTCCAATATCCTCCATCGCCTCTTCCTCCACCATCGCCCCTGAAATTCATCCCAGACACTCAACACTATGAGTGTGAAAACAAAACACTTGCAACGCACATCTCCTGAAAACATTATAGTTAAGCTTTTAAATTACTGTGTTGTACAGGTTGTTTTCTCCGCATCAATCTCGGAAAAAGATACAAAATGACACTAAACTAGAAAAATAAAAAAAAGAAATTGTGAGAAAACAAGTTTAACCTTTCTCCCTTGGGACAGGAATTGGCTCGAATATACACCCGTCGCTTTGCACATTCGCTGAAGTGTCTTTTCAACCGCCGTCGGTGTGTCCAAACCTTCACTATCATGCGAGCATACAAAACCATGAGGAGAAACAAAAAGTCTTTTAATTTCGTGTAAGCATATGGCCGTTAAGGAGGTCGTGTTGGGTCTCTTAAAGAGCATTAAGCCGGATATGTTTCCAGAGCCTGGCGGGATTTACATGAAGTTTTTGAGAGGGAGGAAATGGGTAT
Organism: Hemitrygon akajei; assembly: GCF_048418815.1. Lineage (NCBI taxonomy): Eukaryota > Metazoa > Chordata > Chondrichthyes > Myliobatiformes > Dasyatidae > Hemitrygon > Hemitrygon akajei. The sequence goes on along the minus strand of NW_027332005.1, from coordinate 1,683,400 downwards.
ACTGCAGATTTGACCAATGCATTTGGGTTCACCCTACCCACAAGCAAGATTCCAGAAAGCCAATAATAAATTTTATTGTTAATTTAGAAGCGAGATGGTTGCTCTTGAAAAACATAGACCAACCTCACGTCAGGGGTAGGTAAGTTACTTGGCAGGATTCTTAAGGAGAGTTTGTAGAGTTATCGGACAGCTCGCACACAAACTGACCCCAGGAAATTATAGACCGGTAAGTTTGACGTCAGTTGTGGGTAAATTATTGGAAGGAATACTAAGAGATAGGATCTACAAGTATTTAGATAGGCAGGGAGAGTCAACACGGTTTTGTGCTTGGTAGGTCATGTTTAACAGATCTATTAGAGGTTTCGATGAGGTTACAAGGAAAGTGGATGAAGGGAAGGCTGTGGATGTTGTATACATGGATACATTTTCACTCACCCTCTCAATCTAGATCGAGAGGCGTTTCTATCCTGTTTGATCAGAATGTATCCTTTATTCAACATAACGTAATTTCTGATACAAATGAGCGCTTTGTTATTGTTTAGGGTAGTCTTGAGAATAAACTAATCGTATTTGCGAATGTATACGCACCTAATACAGTTGACCCCTTTTTCCTTTAACGTCTTTTCTCTTTTCTGCCTGATTTGAATCGGTATTCCTTATTGACGGGTGGAGATGTTAATGTTTGTCTTGACCCTATATTAGATCGCTCTTCAAGTAAAACCCCTGTCACTAATAAATCGGTGCTACTTTTTAAATCTTTTCTATTTCAATGTGGTATTCTCGGCGTGTGGCATTTTTTACACCCCCAAGAAAAGGAATATTCATATATCTCTCAGGTTCATCATATGTACTCTCGGATTGACGACTTTTTTATAGATAGAAACTTGCTTCCACTGGTTCAATCCTGTGATTATAAGGAAATTGCTTTGTTTGATCATACACCTGTGCTTCTGTTTTTAAGATTACCTGTTTACTCTGTACCAAATAGAAGTTGGCGTTTTAAGTTATCATTGTTATCTGATAAAAATTTTCTAAAGTTTTTGGAAAACCATATTACATTTTTCTTTAAATAAAATTTTAAAGGAGACACTGCTGGTACTATAGTCTGGGATACTTTAAAAGCATGTATTCGTGGAGAACTTATCTCTTACTCTACCTATATAAACAAAAAAGCTGACAAAGAAAGGTCTGACCTAGCAGCGATATTAAAAGATCTTGATCGAAAGTATGCCCTATCTCCGGATCCAAGTATATATAATAAGCGTATTGAAATCCAATCCAAGTATAATCTTCTGCTGACTTGCTCAATTGAACAACAGGGGAGTTTTATAAAACTTTCATTACGTTACTTACACCTTATTTATCCTCTGTTTTATTAGAGTCATTTAAATCAGGTAAACTCCCTCAATCTTTTTATGAAGCTTTTATTTCACTTATTCTTAAAAAAATAATAGTCCAGCTAAATGATCTTCATACAGACCGATCTCTTTATTAAATGTTGATACAAAAATTTTGTCAGAAATCTTAGCTCGAAGACTTGAAAATATTTTACCATCTATTATATCACATGATCAGACAGGATTCATTAAAAATCGTTATTCACATTTTAAGATACGTAGGTTAAAGAAAGTGATATATTCACCATCCAAAAAAAAATCTGAGTGTATATTATCCTTAGATGCAGAAAAAGCCTTTGATAATATTGAGTGGAATTATCTTTTTAAGACCTTAGAAAAGTTTACTTTTGGGCCTAATTTTATTCCTTGCGTTAAATTAATTTACTTGTCTCCTACTGCTCAAGTTATTATTAACTCTCAAATTTCTAAGCCCTTTAAATTCCAGCGGGGAACCAGACAAGGTTGTCGTCTTACTCCTTTACTTTTTGCTTCAGCTATAGAACTCTTAGCAATAGCATTTCAAGAATCTAAGGACATTTCTGGTATACTGAGGGAAGGTATGACTCATAAAATTTCATTATACGCTGATGATATTTTACTCTTTAACTCTAACACTGAAACATTTATACCTTCGGTTCTTTCTTTAATTTCCCAGTTTAGTTCTTTTTCAGGATATAAGCTGAACTTACATAAAACTGAGCTATTTTCTTTAAATGACCTAATGTCATCAAATGCCAAATTTCCGTTCCAAGTTGTTACAAGTCAATTTGCATATCTAGGTGTAACAATTACTAAAAACTTCAAGAATTTATTTAAAGAAAACTTAAACCCCTTATTGAATTATGTGAAAAAGACGCTTTCTAAATGGTCTCCTCTTTCTTTATCACTAATTGGCCGAATGAATTCGATTAAAATGAAGATTCTCCTTAAATGTTTATATCTTTTTCAGGCCTTACCTATTTTTATTCCTAAGACCTACTTTGATTCTTTAGATTCAATTTGAACATCTTGTATTTGGAATAATAAGCAAGCTCGTTTAAGTAAAGTTTACTTACAAAGAAATAAAGATATGTGTGGATTAGCCCTACCCAATTTTAGGTTTTACTATTGGGTTGCCAAAATAAGGAATATTACTTTCTGGTCTTATTACATTTATCGTAAAGATTGTCCATCGTGGGTCTCCTTAGAAGTTAATTCTGTAAAAAATTCCTCTATTGTCTCTCTTCTTGGATCATATTCTTCTTTTTCAGCAAATAAAATAACAGATAACATAATTGTTAAGCAAACTTTAAGGATTTGGTCTCAATTTAGGAAATATTTTGGTTTAGTGAATTTTTCATTATCATCTCCCATTCTCCTTAATTATGTTTTTTATCTTTTCCATGACTGACAAAGTCTTTAAGGGTTGGGATGAATTCCGTATTAAGTGTTTTTGGGACCTGTTTATCTCAGGATCTCTTGCTTCATTTGACCAATTGTCAACTAAATTTGCACTCCCAAATCACATTTTTACAGATATCTTCAAATTCGAGATTTCTTACGTTTCCAATTATCTACTTCTCCTATACGTCCTGCTAAAAATTTACTGGACGATCTTTTAATTTTAAAACCTTTTCTTAATGGTTCTATTACCGGTATCTATAGCTTGTTGATTGATTCTGGACAAGACTTTTTAGATAAAATAAAAAAGCTTGGGAGGGTGACCTAAATTGTCAGATTTCTGATGATAGATGGAATAAAATTCTTAAACGGGTTAATAAATCATCTTTCTGTGCTCGTCATACTCTGCTACAATTTGACGTGGTTCATAGAGCTTATATTTCTAAACAGAAGCTGTCCAGTTTTTATCCGAATGTTTCTCCACTTTGTAATAAATGCAACTCTGCTGATGCCTCTTTAATTCATACGTTTTGGTTTTGCCCTATAATTGAAAAGATTTGGCGGGAACTATCCCATACCTTCTCACAACATTCTAGGCTCCGATGTGACCCAAATTCCCTTACTGCCTTGTTTGGTATTATTGCAGATGAAGATATAACGTTAAATGCTTCTAACCTACAGGTTTTAGTTTTTACTTCTCTTTTAGCAACGAGGGCAATCTTGCTTAAATGGAAGGAGTTTACGCCTCCTACACATCTTCAAAGGCTACATGATATTATGTCTTATTTAAATTTAGAAAAGATCCGCTGCTCAGTCTTAAATTCGAAACAATATTTTTATATCTGGGGACCTTTCCTAAATTAAATTTCCAATTTTTAAAGTTTAACAGTGCACAGACTTTTATGTATATTTTTATCTTCTCTTCTTAAGCGAATATGTTTTATTTTCCAATTTATCCATTATCATCTATCAGCATTTTTCTTTGGTAGTTGGTAGGGGGTTGACTTTTTTAATATAAAAAATTTATTTTATGATGTATGACCTATCTTTAAATTTTTGATTACAGAGTGGTACACCTTTATGTGTTATGCTATAACATTTTGATCATTTTTATCACAATATATGAATGTACACAAGTTTTGTTGAGATGTATCTATGTGCTGCACTCTGTAAATCTTGTTTTTTTTTCTGAATAAAAATATTGTAAAAAGTAAAGAAAGACGACTTGACCTGACTTGATAAAATGGGGCGGGCGAGGAAATGTCTCGCTGGAGGGTGATAGGTGATGCCAGGTAGGTGGGAAAGTTCAAGAGCTGAAGAAAATAGAGTCTAATAGGAGAGGAGAGTGGAGAATAGGAGAAAGGGAAGGAGCAGTGTACCCAAAGAGAAGTGATAAGCAAGTGAGAGGACGTGAAAAGTCAGAGAGGAACAGAGGGAGAGGGAGGGAGGGGTGTGAGGGAAATATGTTCACCGGAAGGAGAAATCGATATTTCTGCTATCAGGTTGTGGGGGGAGGGGGTGTGCCACCCAGACGGAGTACAAGTTGCTGATCCGGGACCCTGAGGGTCGCCTCATCTTGGCAAGGGATGGGCTGACACGGAGGAAAAATAATGGGAATCGGAATTGAAATATTTCGACCGGTAAGTCCCGCTCGGTGCTTATAGTTCAAAGGTTAATTTATTATCAAAGCAGGTATCCATAAATAACGGTGTTTTTTTCCTTCTCCAGAGAACCACGAAACAAAGAAAGACATGAAAGTCGTACAGAGAGAAAAAAAATGAAACTCCCACCCCACCCCCCGCATATAAAAGGACGCCCTCCCGATCATCAACCCCAAAACCGAACAAGAGTGAAGAACAAGATCGACTCCCGATAAAGAAAACGCACGGCTGCGGAGGAGCCGGTGTCACCAGTGTAGAGGCGGCCACGTCGGGAGCAGCGGACACAACGGGCGACCCCGGAAGATCCACAGGTGAAGTGTCGCCTCACCTGGAAGGATGTTTGGACAACGGAGAGAGTTCGGTCGTCCGGCCCTTTCACTGTGACACCCCGAACTCCACATCAAATACGTCCAAACGAATCTGGGTGAACTTTAACGGCCAATAAATATAATTCCTCTCAGCGATCAGCTGTCTGAGTGATTCCCTGACTCTGAGAGGAAGGGGTATCTAAGATCCACACTGTCAGGGTGTTGAGTTTACCAGGAGACAAAGACTGTAGGGACGAGAGTTTTTCTGTTGACTAATACACTGTGTGTGGACCCCGTTAGCAATGTAGTCGTGTTGTAATATTTGTCAGTGAAAAACGCGTTTATCGCTGCCCAGGTCATGGAGTGTACAATACTGGTTATCCACAATAACATGAAATTGGCAGATAGAGCGAGCAACAAAACCATTTACTCTCTCCGGTTCTTAACCTCTGGATCACTTTTGTTGACTGTATTGCTCCGAAGTCCACGGCGAACCATATTCGCTGCTCATACATCTGGTGGTTCAAACATTGAACAGCAGAATTAAATCAACTGGTAATAATGGGGTCATCATGGTGTCAAATAACTCGTAATCTCTCCACAGGAATGACGTATAGTATTCGGTTTTGGTTTTCCCTGACTCTCCTGCAAAGTAAAATGGAAATGACTGAACACAGCTACCTATGACCACCGCCGCGATCGCCACAGTCGCTGTTCTTTCGGTACAATATCGGCGCCGCAACTTCTGAAGGCAGATCGCGACAGTCAGCCAAACGGAAGAATCCAATGTTGCAGTCCCCAGAATAGGTCCCAGAGCACGTAGCCGAGATTTCATCATGAAGACAGCGTACAAATAGAGAATATTAATTTTATACAATACAACACCAAAGGGAACGACCATCAGATCAGCTGCCGCCATGGCCACGAGGTAGCGAATGATACATTTGTAGAGATACAATTTCTGCGAGTCAGGATCACAATCGCCACTACATTCACTGAAACAAAAGAAAAAGATTCATTGCTTAATGGGTCTAGAGTGCTCAGCGTGACTTTATATGCATGCTAAGGCTGGCACTCCAGATCGCGCCACTGCCCGATCTGGCCGCCAGTGCGCGAGTGCGCCTGCGCTGACTGAGCTGGGTTTTGGTGATCGATCACCCTGACACCCCTTCAGCCACAAGCAAATGAACTCTCGCCGGTTTCACGCCGTGATGACAATGGTCAAGAAGGAAAGCGGCTCGACCTCCGATGGTTTTATCATATAGAGAACAGACAGCAGTGTATTTGGATCAGATCAGTTGAGACATCCTTCATTAACTCCTGGCTCCATGTCCTTCTCTCTGGTGTTGGTTTATGATGCTCTCGTGTTCTTTCTCCACATTTAGTGGGGACTGGTTGCACACGACTGGACAAAAGGCACAGGCAGAGGAAGGGAAAAAGTACTTAGGCATGAAAATAATGAGATAGGAAATAAATTAATATCAGGCTGCGTAAGTGGTAATGGAATCATTCAATTCGTCTGGATTAACAGGAGTGTCTTTTCCTAGAGAAGTTCAGAGTTGAAGGTTGTCAGATGAATCTATGGCTGAAAAATGTGGAAAGTGCAAAAACAGTTTTTTTAAAAAATATTGGTATCTCTTTAATCTACAAGTGATCTGCACAAGAAGGGCAGTTTGCACTGCACGGTAGAGGGGCAATAACCCGAGCTTTGCTATGCTACGACTAAGTTGACCAGTGGATGGGTTCAGCAGCGCAAGGGAGGCAAAAGAAGCAGGAAGGTGATGCAGAAGTCAGTCGGATTACCTTCAGCAGACAAGCAAGGCAGCAGAAAGGCAATGACTGGGGCAAAGTGATTTGAATGTATTGAGAGAAGAGACAGCAATGCGCCATTGTGGTAGTATGCCCATTACAGAAACGTTGCGGAAAAGAAGAATGTAAGACCATAAAACATACAAGGAGGATTAGGCCAGTCGGCCCACGGAGTCTGCTCCGCCATTCCATTATCACCTGTCTCTATTATTCCTCAACCCCATTCTTATGCCTTCTACTGGTAACCTTTGACGCCCTGATTACTCAAGAAGTTGTCATCCTCCAGATGAAATATAAACAAAGTGCTGGACTGCACAGTCACCCGTGTCAAGGTATTCTAGAGATTCACCAGGTACTGGCGATTTTTTCCCCCTAATCTTTGTTTAAATTGGATGTACTCTATGCTGAATCTGGGACTTCTGGTCCGAGACTTCCCCACTATCGGAAACATCCTCTCCGCATCCACACACTCACTGCTAATGTAACGGACTCTCTGTAAGGTTTCACTGCTAATGTTTCTCTGTCGCAGCAGTGTTTGGGTTATAGCTAGAGATAAGGGGTAGGGGCTTTGGAATGTGTGCTATCCAATGAAAGGTATGTTGTTTCTTTCTTGTGGGGCTGAGAAAAGGGGTTCACGTTTTTTTGGCGAGTGATTAAGAGGGAAGACGCGACTGGAGAGATTTGATACACCGCCGTACGGAGTGGACTTACGGCGAGGGTCCGAGGGTCGGCAGGGAACGAATGGACGGAAACATGAGCTGCAACTTTGCACATTAGACTGTTTTATGAGAATGAGTCCTTTTCCTTTTCAGTTTCTTTACGAACGATGCAGTCAAATTAAGAATTATAAGGCTCAATCGTTTAATTGCATATTGTGTACTGTTTGCTATTTCCTGCTACTGATTTGTAACAGGGTGAAACATCACGCAGCATTCACACAAACAATATTTCTTAAGACTGGCCGGGGTTGGGGCTGTCCTCCCCGAGATGAAGCCGCTAGCCGAACCTTGGATCCTAAATCTAGGGTTGGGATCAGTGGGATGTGAGCCAGCTGGAAAATAGGCGGCAAAATGGCCGATGAAATTTATTGCAGACAAGTGTGAGGTGTTGAACTTTGGGAGGACCAACCAGGGTAGGTCTTAGACGGTGAGATTTAGCGCACTGAGGAGTGTGGTATAACGAGGGGATCTGGAAATACAGTTCCAGAATCCATCGAAAGTGTCGCACAGGTAGATAGGGCCGTAAAGAAGGCCTTTGGCACATTGGCCGTCATAGATCAATATGCATAAGGCGTTTGTGAGAACTATGTGTATTTTGTGCAGTTTTGGATATCTGCCTACCGGAAAGGTTTAAATAACATTGAAAGTGTTCGAAGAAAATTTACAAGGATGTAGCCGGGACTACATAACATCATGCTCTTGTACCCACTGCCCCAATCAATGAATGCAACCATGTAATGCACTTCTGCCAGCCCGTTTACGCGGCCATACTGTTACGAGCCAGCAACAATGAATATATAATTGAGAAAGGTTTTTATAACTAATATAACATTTATTAAACTCTGCTAAAAAAAAACAAAAGTAAGCAAACGACTAACTTAACTGGAAGACGGCTGCTCTACGGCAGCTTGAACAGTTCTTAAATCGAGGAATGCGAACTCAGTTCTTTAAAGTAGTATTGCAAAAAGTCCAAAATGGTTTACAGTCGGTTAGGAGAGACTTTCCTTGAAGTAATAAATTCTTTTTCGTCACGTTACCGCTGATCCCAGCCGAAGTATTCCTTGCCCGAACGATTTACGCTTGAAGGAAATAAAACGTCTTAAAGGCAATGACCTTTTCCTTTTGGCGAATAACTCACTGCCCAGTCCTTTCTGCTCTTACAGCAGGGACTAACGTGGGGGAAGATCACTAATACCTTCCGAACGAGAATCAATTAAGGTCAAACTTGTTTACCGCCGACAACACCAACTTTTCTCGAACTTTCCGGTTTTCCGAACTTCGATAATTCTTCACTCTCCGACTGGACTTCAACTGGCAGTACAAACAAGCTTGGGTGAGCTCAGCAGGTTTGGAGAAAGGAGAGTGAGGAAGTCAACGAAAGGAGAAGTCAACGTTTCGGGCCGAGACCCTTCGTCAGGACTAAAGGGGACCTATAAAGACGGTGGGGGAGGGTCGAATGTGCCAAGTGAAAAACCAATCAGAGGAAAGATCAAGGGGTGGGGGAGGGGAAGCAGGGAGGCAATAGGCAGTAGAGGTGAAGAAGGAATCTAAGGGGAAAGCACTATGTGTAGTAGAAGAAGGCAGAATCATGAGAGAGGTGATAGGCAGCTAGAAGACGAGACAGAGTGACAGTGGGATAGGGGAGGGAGAGGGAGGGAATTACCGGAAGTTGGAGAATTCGATGTTAATACCAAGGGGCTGGAGACTACCGAGACGGTGTATGAGGTATTGATCTTTCCTCTGATTGTTTTTCACCTGGCACATTCCACCCTCTCCCCACCTTCTTTATAGGGCCTTGTCCCCTCCTTCTTTAGTCCTGACGAAGGGTCTCGGCCCGAAACGTCGACTGCTCCTTTCAACGAATGCTGCCCGACCTGTTGAGTTCATCCAGCCTGTTTGTACGTGTTGATTTGACCACAGCATCTGCAGTGTACTTTGCGTTCAATTGTCAGTGATTTTCAGAACTGCCGGCACAACAATTCTTACAGTAGAAATTAAAACTCCACTTTTCAAATGCAACTGTGTCATAAAATCAAATACGCAGCAGAACGGAGTCACTGACGACTTAAGCCACAAACTGACATGCGTCACAGGGAGGGGTTCTCCTTTTATGCACTGTTGAAGAAAAAAATCACATGACCTCTCACTGGCGGGAAAAATACGTCACTCCACCATCACAAAACCATTACATCATGACCAGCAGAGCCTCAACTACATCATGATCATGGGGTGACAGTTACAAGATACCCACGGGTACGTAAAACCTCCCTCCAAAAAAAAATTGGTCTGTCATGAACAAAATTTTTACAATTATCTATTTGCAAAAGAAAAAAAATACAAATCTATAAAATTTACAACATACACAGTATACATAGTATTATCATACAGCATTTGATAATATAGTATACAGGATTGTTACACATATTAAAATATCACTCCATAAAAATACATGATATATTCAACATCGAGATAAACAATCAGCTATCACATTATCTTTGCCTTCAATATGAGTTATCAAGATATTGCACTCCTGTAACATTAAACCTTTGTTGCTGCACTGGAGTTTAACGTATTTCCTTAACAATTTTCCTTAACCAAGTCCGGACTTACACCATAGCTAAGGTAAGTCACAGTGGCATTTCCGAATTCACTTGTAGCTAAATTAATAGTTAAGTTCGCCTTTAAATGCTTTTCAAATAGTTTCTCCACGGCAGTAATGTATTTCCTGCAACTAAATCGTCAATATAAGCATCTGTATCTTTTAATCACTGAATCACAGAGTTAATCATCCGCTGGAAAGTACCCGGCGCATTCTTCATCCCAAAAGGTAGAACATTATATTCATATAACCCAGATGGAGTGACAAATGCAGTTATCTCTCTACCTCTATCTGTTAATGGAACACACCAATACCCTTTCAATAAATCAATCTTTGTAAGGAACAACACACACCAAATGCTGATAGAACACAGCAGGCCCTGACGAAGGGTCTCGACCCGAAACGTCGACAGAGCTTCTCCCTATCGATGCTGCCTGGCCTGCTGTGTTCTACCAGCATTTGGTGTGTGTTGTTGTTTGAATTTACAGCATCTGCAGATTTCCTCGTGTTTACTTTTCCAACTTTATCTACTCAGTCATCCACCCTCGGAACTGGATACGCATCTGTTTTCGTCACAGCATTCACCTTCCTGTAGTCCGTACAAAACCTACTACTATCGTCTGGTTTTGGCAACGTAACACAAGGTGAACTCCAATCCGAGTTAGAAGGTCGAATAATATTATTCTCTAGCATATATTTAATTTCTTTCCCAGCAAGTTCGCGTTTTTCTATCTTCATTCTATGTGGATGCTGATTTATGGGTTTGCATCTCCAACATCTACATCACGTGAAGCTGCAGTTGCTCTTCTAGGTACGACTGGAAACAAATTCTTATATTAAATAAATAATTGCTTCAACTACTGCCTCTGTTCTAGCAGTAAATGCGATAATTTCTCATCGCTATTTTCCACAATGGTTGAGTTTGGTAATCTGACAGAGACAACGTTGGCTTTAGAATGAGTTTCAGATGAATCATCCATTATGTTCCTCGTGAGATCAGGCTCATTATTATAGACCACAACAGTCACAGCAGCAGACTAATATGGTCTTATCATATTTATATGCTAAAGTTGTGTCGGCCTTCAACGATCTGGAGTTTTTATCACATAATCCACATCATTGATTTTAGACACAATTTCATAAGGACTATGAAATTTAGCTTGTAAAGGATTCGCTTGCACTGGGAAAAGGACCAGTACCTTATCTCCAGGTTTAAACAACCTCATACTGGCTTCTTTATTGTACCAGGTTTTCATTTTCTCCTGAGCAAATTTTGAATTTTCTCTGGCTAAGCTACAAGCTTTATGTAATCTGTCCTTAAAATTTAAAACATAGTCCAGCAAATTAGTGCGTACCTCTTTATTAATCCATTGTTCTTTTAATAAAGCCAAAGATCCTCTAACTTTATGCCCAAACACAAGTTCAAATGGACTGAAACCTAATGATTCTTGTACCGACTCCCTTACTGCAAATAGAATTAACCCTGCTTCCAATCACTTTCATTTTCCACACAATATGTCCTAATCATAGTTTTGAGGGTAGAATGAAACCTCTTCAAGTCACCTTGCGATTCTGAATGGTATGCAGACGAAGTGATTTGCTTACCTCCCAATTTATAAAGTATCTTTTGAAACAATCCAGACATAAAATTACTGCCTTGATCAGATTGTATTTCCTTTGGTAACCCAAAATAAGTAAAGAATTTTGTAAGAGCCTTTGTTACATTTTTAGGTGTTATATTTCTAAGTGGTACTGCTTCTGGAAACCAAGACACAGTGCACATGATAGTCAGCAAGTACTGATAACCAGTTTTTGTGTTTGGTAATTGACCTACACAATCTATAATAACTTTAGAAAGCGGTTCACCAAATGCTGGAATAGGTTGTAATAGAGCCACAGGTATAACTTGATTTGTTTTACCCACAATTTGACAAGTATGGCACCTTCTGCAAAACGTCGCCATAGCTTTTCTTAAACCAGGCCAGCAAAAATGTTTTAAAATCTCGTCAATATTTTTCTTTACCCCTTGATGTCAACATAAGGGCACACTATGGGCTAAAATTAAAATCTCATTTTGATAAACTTTTTGAACAACTGCCTGGTGAACAACATTCCATTCATCATTTGCAGGAATTGCAGGCGATCTCCACTTCCTCACCAGTACTCGTTTAACAAAATAATATCCTACTGGCACCTTATCGATTTCACTATGTAGAAAATCTTGTTCTTTTAATTTGATAACCTCAGGATCTCTACTCTGCTCTGCTATCACCTCCTTCCGAAGACAAATCTTCACGGTCAGACTTACTCCAAGAGTCTTCTTCGAGCAATGAAGATAAGAAAGTTTCTGACATTCTCAAAACTTGAATACTGAGTTGAACAGTCATGTGTAACAAACTCATTCTGCACATCCATCTTTTTAGCCATAGCTCGAGTTGCAACACAGGAAGAATCTGTGTTCGAATCGATCTGTGGTTCCTCTGAATCCATTGTCAAATGCCTGTCAGGAAAAACTTGTCCACCTGCCAAATCATTTCCTAACAATAAAGAAATATCCTTCACAGGTAAGCTAGGCTGTAGTCCGACCTTAACAAGTCCTGTAACTAACCCTGATTTTATATTTAATTTATGCAAATGTACAGGCATAATGGCACTTCCAACACCTCGTATATAATTTATATCACCAGTATCAGACACTTCATTAAACTTTAACACACTGTCCAACATCAGTGATTGAGAAGCTCCAGTATCCCTAAAGATTTTATTGGCACCGGAGTAGATCCCTCTTCCAAGGATACAAACCCTTCAGTTATAAAATGATCATATCCCCTTTTAACTTGGTCAGACTCCAAAAAAACCTCATTTGTTTTTATCAAACCCTGTGATTTTACAGGTGTTTCAGTGTGTTGCACACAAGCATCTCGGACTGCTTCCTTTTCTTTCTTTTTCAATCGGAAATAGTTAGCTATTACAGGACCAGGTTTCTTTCAATAATTACAAATGGGACCAAATTGTTTTTCCTTCACAGGTTTTCCTTCCTCCTTACCTTTCTCACTAACTTTTGATTTAATTTCTGATTTACCTTCATTCACTATGTTATTTTTCCTTTTAAAAGTTCTGCCCTGAGGAAATTTATTCTTATGGATTAAAGCATACTCATCAGCTAATTTAGCAGAGTCCTGCAATGTAGCAGTGTCTCTCTCATTTAGGTATGTCCTTATTTCAACAGGGATGCACCTTTTAAATTCTTTCATTAAAATCAGCTCTTCCAATTTATTATATTCCCCATTTACATTTTTAGAGGAAACCCATCTCTCAAAACACAGAGGTGTATCGTAGGGAAATTCCACATACGTTTTTTCCACAGATTTCTTCAAATTTCTGAATCTTTCTCTATATGTTTCTTGGACTAACTCATACACCTTAAATATGTGCAGTTTCACAGTATCATAATCAAGTGTTTGCACAGCATTTAAAGCTATATAAACCTGTTCTGCTTTGCCTTTAATTAAATTCTGCAACAACACTGACCATTTCTCTGTCGGCCACTCTGAAATCAGCGCAATCGTTTCAAAATGTTTAAAATAATTCTCTACCTCTGTTTCACTAAATGGAGGGAACAATTTAATTTCCTGACTAACAACAATTTTTTTCTAGAAACAGGAGACTGATTGTCGGACCTTAATTCCGCCATTGCAAATTCAAATTCCCTTTTTTTTATTTTCAGCTTCTTACCTACAACGCTACAAGTCAGCTTTACTTTGTTGTAACTTCATTTGTTCGATTTGTAACTGCATCTCTGGAGTACTTATATGAAACATATCTAAAATAGACTCATTAAAATCACCCGATTCTACATAGTGTGACGCGATTTCTCTCTGAATTACAGGCTTCCATGAGGTTCTTGAAATACTTTTTAAGTTCCAACCTACTAGCAATCTCAGATACAACACTCTTTTTCACCTTCACTAACAACACCACATCAGGCGTTCCAGGAATTCATCAATATTCATTGCTGCCGAATACCACTCACAAGTCAATCAAACAAAAGTATCGGGTATTCCCCTTTTCCAAAACACCGATTAAATATTAAACAAGCATTTAAATTCAAAATGTTTCATCCCGGACGAGCCCCCAATTGTTACGATCCAGCAAGAATGAATGTATAATTCAGACAGGGTTTTTATAAAATATAAAACATTTATTAAACACTGCTAAAAAAAACCCAAAAGTAAACAAACGACTAACTTAACTGGAAGTCAGCTGCGATACGGCAGCTCGAACAGTTCTGAAAGCGAGAAATGCGACGTCAGTTCTTTAAAATATTATTGCAAAAAAAGTCAAAATGATTTACACAGACATTAAAGGAGAGACCTTCCTTGAAGTAGTTAAAATCCTCTTTCGCAACGTTACTGCTGATCACAGCCAAAGTTTGCTTTGCCGAGGGATTTACGATTGAAGGAAATAAATCAGCTTAAAGGCACTGACATTTCCTTGGCGAAACTTTGCATCCAGCTCTCTGCTCTTTTGGCAAAACAGGAGTTATCATGGACACAAGTTACTATTTCCTCGTACAGATTAAATAAAGATTAAATAAAGATCGAATCTGTTTCACCGTCGACTTTAACTTTTCTCAATTCTTCCAGCTTTCCGAACGTCGATAAATCTTCACTCTCCGATTGGACTTTAACTAGCAGTATTGTAGCAAAACTGCCGGTAATAACCTTTAACACTTAAGTCAGAAAGTAAAACTCCACTTTAAAACAAAACTGCGTCATAACATCGAATACGCAGTAGAACGGAGTCAAGGGCGAATTCAGCCACGAACTGCCCCACGTCACAGGGAGGGGTTATCCTTTTATACCCTTTTGAATAAACTATCACATGACCTCTCACTAATGGGAAAACTACGTTACTCCACCATCACAAGACCATTACATCATGCCCAGCATAGCCTTAACTATATCATAGTCATGTGACAGGCACGAGGTACCCACGGGTACGTAACACATGACAGAGCTGCAGTGGATCTGGAGTTGTGTAATGAGCCTGATCTCAACGACAATCTGTCTTCTTAACAAACCTATCAACCTGTGTAGCTACTTTCAAAAAGCGATGAAATTGGACCCACTGATCCATCTTTTCATCGAAACTTGGTAAGTGTGAGACCATGTTCTTTTGGGTTTTGCCCTGAATAGCATACACTCCTAATTTGGCTGGGTTAAACTGCATCTGCCATTTCTTTACCCATATCTGTAACAGTTCAACAGGATATCCCACTGTATTCTTTGCCAGTCAGTTATGCTATCACACCACCTATCACAGTATCATCTGCATATCTACTGATGCACCCATGTAAATCTTCATCCAGGTCATTTATACACATCACAAACTACAGAGATCGCAGTACAGATCCCCGTGGAACTCCACTAATCACAGACCTCCAGTTAGAATCAGTCCCTTCAACCATTTCCCAGTGAACCTGTTCTGAATACAATCCCCAGGCAACTTAAGTCTGGATCAAACTCCCCTGACTAAAATTCATGCCGACAACATCTATACCTCATCCTTCACTAACTAACCTCGTCAGCTCATGAAAAAACTGTATCCTTAGTGAGTCTAGACTTGCCCTGCACAAAGCAATGCTGACTGTCCCTAATTAGGCTATGTTTTTCACAAATGACCATAAATCTGTAAGAATTCTCACCATTAACTTTCTTACCGCTGATCTGAGACTCACCGATTGGTCTCGTAATTTACATGTTTCAGTTTATTACTCTCTCGCAAGGTCCATGCATATCCTTAAAGAGAGATAGATAGTTTATTGATGCTAAAGGAAATTCCAGTGTCACAGTAGCATTACAAGTGCACAGATATACAAATATTAGAAGATAAGTAAGAAAGAATAAAACTTTAAAAATAAGATGTCCAAGTTTACAATTCAAAACTGACAAGATTTCCAAGTTTCCACCATCCAGATAAGAGGTGATGGAAGTATTGTACAGGGTGTCCACGATAGCAGTGTTTGGTAAACAGAACGCTGGTTAACAGAGGTTAATAACAGTCTAACAGGAGGGCGTCATCACTTCCCTGGTTACAGGTTGACTAATTTCAGTGACCTCATATAGCACTCTTTGGAGCAAAGCGGTTGTCTTAGTCTATTACTGGAAGTGCTCCTCTGTTCAGCCAAGGTGGCTTGCAGGGGGCAGGAAACATTGTTCAGAATAGCCAGGATTGTTCTGAGGGTCTTTTGTTCGACCACAGCCTCCAGTGTGTCCAGTTTAACTCCTATAATAGAGCCAGATTTTCTCATCAGTTTATTGAGCCTGTTCGGATCACTGTGTTGACGTCATTGCCCCTTTTTTAACCATCCTACCTTATGAAGAAACATTGAGGGATCTATGGATTTGGACCCTGTTATGCCTCTGTTCCTCTGTACTGCGGACAATTTTACCATTAGCACTGAATTCTGCCACAAAATGCGTCCATCTACAGTGAAGTTCTTCACGCCTTTCGAGTTTGAAGTCCATCTGCCACTTTTGAGATCAGTTCTGCATCCTGACGCTGTATTCTATGATAATATTCGACACTATCCACAACTTCAACAACGTCTATATTATCTACAAACTTACAAACTCCTCCTTTCTACTTCCTCATCTGAAACATTCATATATAAAAAACGCTAAGATTAGGGGATCCCGGAACAGATCTATGCAGAAAACCACTGGTCAACAAGAGAGAACCTCTAGCGAGAAAATGCCTTTCTGTGCCTTCCATGGACAAGTCAATCCTAAATCCACCAGCCGACTCTCAGAAGGAGACTGTCATGGTGAACTTTATCAACTGCTTTACGAAAGTCGATTTATGCCAGATCAACTTCTCTATCTTTATCAATGTCCTCGACCAGACTCGTGAGACTTGACCTGCCCCTCACAAAGCCACACTGACCTTCCCCAGTCAGGTTCGGCTTCGCCAAGTCCTCGTAAATCCCGTCTCTAGATTTCCCACCACTGAAGTAAGACTCACTGGACTATAATCTTCACAGCATCCCTACTCACTTCCTTGAACAAAGGGATAATACTTTGGACGCTCTGATCTCTTGGCACTAATTCTGCGGACAGTGATAGCACAAAGATCATTGCCAAAGGTGTAGAAATCTCTTCGCCCTCTTCTTGTAGTAATCTGGGGTTATCCTGACCACACAAGAGGACTTCTCTATACTAATATTTCTTCAAAAGACCCAGCGCATCCTCTCCCTTGATCTCGGCATGTTCCAGCAGATCTGCCCATTTAACACTGCCTTCATAAAAGGAAAGACCCCTTGATTGATGAATATTGAATTAACATCTTCATTAAGAACATACCCTATTTCCCCTGACTCCAGGTA